>NW_021143891.1:0-27347 GCF_004193775.1 Glycine soja | reverse complement strand
CCGACTTTTTGTTTCGGCCGAAACTGGCATTTTCCCATTTATTCGGCCAGGAAAACATTAGCCCATCTCGGCAAAAAAATATTATTCACCGTAATGGATCGAAAAAAATGACGGTCGACCTCGGCCTGGAAAGATGACCGATCGAGGTCTAACAAAGAAGCTTCACCGGATGACGCCGATCGAACATTTCCTAACCGACGTCATGCAAATTTCGTTCAGGGATTGAATTGAAAACTCGTTAGGCGACATCTGTCGTGAAGTAGCGACCGATATTTTTCAGCCGACATTGCACAATTCTTTTTAGAAAAGCTCGCTGGTCGATAATGGTTTTTTTACGGCAGAGTAAGTTTTCTTGTTTTGGTGTTGCATAAAAAAGTTACAATGTACTTCGGCTAGGTTTTTCGTGCGAGTTCAACCGACATTTTGTTTCGGCCAGGAAAACATTAGCCCACCTCTGCAAAAAAAATATTTGCTAACCGTCTTCATGCATATTTCATTCAACGATTGAATAGAAAACTCAATAGCCGACAACGGTCGTGAAATAGTCCCGACTGATATTTTTCAGCCGGCATTGCGCTTTTTTTTTCAAAAAAAAACGCTCGCTGGCAGATTATGTTTTTTTCACCATCGAGGAAGTTTTCCTGTATTGGTATTGCATAAAAAATTAACAATGTAGGCCGGCTAGGTTTTTTTGTGCGAGCTCAACCGACGTTTTGTTTCGGCCGAAACTGGCATGTTTATTTGTCCTGGAAAACATTAGCCCACCTCGGCAAAAAAATATTATTGACCGATATTGATCGAAAAAAATGACAGTCGACGTCGGTCAGGAATGATGACTGATCGAGGCCTAAAAAAGAAACTTCACAGGATGATGCCGATCGAACATTTCCTAACCGACATCATGCAAATTTCGTTCACGGATTGAATTGAAAACTCAATAGCCGACATCGGTCGTGAAAAAGCCCCGACTGATATTTTTCAGCCGACGTTGCGCAATTTTGTTTTTCAAAACGCTCGCTGTCATGTAATGTTTTTTTTTTACGGCACAGGAAGTTTTCTTGTTTTGGTGTTGCATAAAAAATTTAAAATGTAGGTCGGCTAGGTTTTTTTGTGCGAGCTCAACCGACTTTTTGTTTCGGCCGAAACTGGCATTTTCCCATTTATTCGGCCAGGAAAACATTAGCCCATCTCGGCAAAAAAATATTATTCACCGTAATGTATCGAAAAAAATGACGGTCGACCTCGGCCTGGAAAGATGACCGATCGAGGTCTAACAAAGAAGCTTCACCGGATGACGCCGATCGAACATTTCCTAACCGACGTCATGCAAATTTCGTTCAGGGATTGAATTGAAAACTCGTTAGGCGACATCTGTCGTGAAGTAGCGACCGATATTTTTCAGCCGACATTGCACAATTCTTTTTAGAAAAGCTCGCTGGTCGATAATGGTTTTTTTACGGCAGAGTAAGTTTTCTTGTTTTGGTGTTGCATAAAAAAGTTACAATGTACTTCGGCTAGGTTTTTCGTGCGAGTTCAACCGACATTTTGTTTCGGCCAGGAAAACATTAGCCCACCTCTGCAAAAAAAATATTTGCTAACCGTCTTCATGCATATTTCATTCAACGATTGAATAGAAAACTCAATAGCCGACAACGGTCGTGAAATAGTCCCGACTGATTTTTTCAGCCGGCATTGCGCTTTTTTTTCAAAAAAAAAACGCTCGCTGGCAGATTATGTTTTTTTCACCATCGAGGAAGTTTTCCTGTATTGGTATTGCATAAAAAATTAACAATGTAGGCCGGCTAGGTTTTTTTGTGCGAGCTCAACCGACGTTTTGTTTCGGCCGAAACTGGCATGTTTATTTGTCCTGGAAAACATTAGCCCACCTCGGCAAAAAAATATTATTGACCGATATTGATCGAAAAAAATGACAGTCGACGTCGGTCAGGAATGATGACTGATCGAGGCCTAAAAAAGAAACTTCACAGGATGATGCCGATCGAACATTTCCTAACCGACATCATGCAAATTTCGTTCACGGATTGAATTGAAAACTCAATAGCCGACATCGGTCGTGAAAAAGCCCCGACTGATATTTTTCAGCCGACGTTGCGCAATTTTGTTTTTCAAAACGCTCGCTGTCATGTAATGTTTTTTTTTTACGGCACAGGAAGTTTTCTTGTTTTGGTGTTGCATAAAAAATTTAAAATGTAGGTCGGCTAGGTTTTTTTGTGCGAGCTCAACCGACTTTTTGTTTCGGCCGAAACTGGCATTTTCCCATTTATTCGGCCAGGAAAACATTAGCCCATCTCGGCAAAAAAATATTATTCACCGTAATGTATCGAAAAAAATGACGGTCGACCTCGGCCTGGAAAGATGACCGATCGAGGTCTAACAAAGAAGCTTCACCGGATGACGCCGATCGAACATTTCCTAACCGACGTCATGCAAATTTCGTTCAGGGATTGAATTGAAAACTCGTTAGGCGACATCTGTCGTGAAGTAGCGACCGATATTTTTCAGCCGACATTGCACAATTCTTTTTAGAAAAGCTCGCTGGTCGATAATGGTTTTTTTACGGCAGAGTAAGTTTTCTTGTTTTGGTGTTGCATAAAAAAGTTACAATGTACTTCGGCTAGGTTTTTCGTGCGAGTTCAACCGACATTTTGTTTCGGCCAGGAAAACATTAGCCCACCTCTGCAAAAAAAATATTTGCTAACCGTCTTCATGCATATTTCATTCAACGATTGAATAGAAAACTCAATAGCCGACAACGGTCGTGAAATAGTCCCGACTGATATTTTTCAGCCGGCATTGCGCTTTTTTTTTCAAAAAAAAACGCTCGCTGGCAGATTATGTTTTTTTCACCATCGAGGAAGTTTTCCTGTATTGGTATTGCATAAAAAATTAACAATGTAGGCCGGCTAGGTTTTTTTGTGCGAGCTCAACCGACGTTTTGTTTCGGCCGAAACTGGCATGTTTATTTGTCCTGGAAAACATTAGCCCACCTCGGCAAAAAAATATTATTGACCGATATTGATCGAAAAAAATGACAGTCGACGTCGGTCAGGAATGATGACTGATCGAGGCCTAAAAAAGAAACTTCACAGGATGATGCCGATCGAACATTTCCTAACCGACATCATGCAAATTTCGTTCACGGATTGAATTGAAAACTCAATAGCCGACATCGGTCGTGAAAAAGCCCCGACTGATATTTTTCAGCCGACGTTGCGCAATTTTGTTTTTCAAAACGCTCGCTGTCATGTAATGTTTTTTTTTTACGGCACAGGAAGTTTTCTTGTTTTGGTGTTGCATAAAAAATTTAAAATGTAGGTCGGCTAGGTTTTTTTGTGCGAGCTCAACCGACTTTTTGTTTCGGCCGAAACTGGCATTTTCCCATTTATTCGGCCAGGAAAACATTAGCCCATCTCGGCAAAAAAATATTATTCACCGTAATGGATCGAAAAAAATGACGGTCGACCTCGGCCTGGAAAGATGACCGATCGAGGTCTAACAAAGAAGCTTCACCGGATGACGCCGATCGAACATTTCCTAACCGACGTCATGCAAATTTCGTTCAGGGATTGAATTGAAAACTCGTTAGGCGACATCTGTCGTGAAGTAGCGACCGATATTTTTCAGCCGACATTGCACAATTCTTTTTAGAAAAGCTCGCTGGTCGATAATGGTTTTTTTACGGCAGAGTAAGTTTTCTTGTTTTGGTGTTGCATAAAAAAGTTACAATGTACTTCGGCTAGGTTTTTCGTGCGAGTTCAACCGACATTTTGTTTCGGCCAGGAAAACATTAGCCCACCTCTGCAAAAAAAATATTTGCTAACCGTCTTCATGCATATTTCATTCAACGATTGAATAGAAAACTCAATAGCCGACAACGGTCGTGAAATAGTCCCGACTGATATTTTTCAGCCGGCATTGCGCTTTTTTTTTCAAAAAAAAACGCTCGCTGGCAGATTATGTTTTTTTCACCATCGAGGAAGTTTTCCTGTATTGGTATTGCATAAAAAATTAACAATGTAGGCCGGCTAGGTTTTTTTGTGCGAGCTCAACCGACGTTTTGTTTCGGCCGAAACTGGCATGTTTATTTGTCCTGGAAAACATTAGCCCACCTCGGCAAAAAAATATTATTGACCGATATTGATCGAAAAAAATGACAGTCGACGTCGGTCAGGAATGATGACTGATCGAGGCCTAAAAAAGAAACTTCACAGGATGATGCCGATCGAACATTTCCTAACCGACATCATGCAAATTTCGTTCACGGATTGAATTGAAAACTCAATAGCCGACATCGGTCGTGAAAAAGCCCCGACTGATATTTTTCAGCCGACGTTGCGCAATTTTGTTTTTCAAAACGCTCGCTGTCATGTAATGTTTTTTTTTTACGGCACAGGAAGTTTTCTTGTTTTGGTGTTGCATAAAAAATTTAAAATGTAGGTCGGCTAGGTTTTTTTGTGCGAGCTCAACCGACTTTTTGTTTCGGCCGAAACTGGCATTTTCCCATTTATTCGGCCAGGAAAACATTAGCCCATCTCGGCAAAAAAATATTATTCACCGTAATGGATCGAAAAAAATGACGGTCGACCTCGGCCTGGAAAGATGACCGATCGAGGTCTAACAAAGAAGCTTCACCGGATGACGCCGATCGAACATTTCCTAACCGACGTCATGCAAATTTCGTTCAGGGATTGAATTGAAAACTCGTTAGGCGACATCTGTCGTGAAGTAGCGACCGATATTTTTCAGCCGACATTGCACAATTCTTTTTAGAAAAGCTCGCTGGTCGATAATGGTTTTTTTACGGCAGAGTAAGTTTTCTTGTTTTGGTGTTGCATAAAAAAGTTACAATGTACTTCGGCTAGGTTTTTCGTGCGAGTTCAACCGACATTTTGTTTCGGCCAGGAAAACATTAGCCCACCTCTGCAAAAAAAATATTTGCTAACCGTCTTCATGCATATTTCATTCAACGATTGAATAGAAAACTCAATAGCCGACAACGGTCGTGAAATAGTCCCGACTGATATTTTTCAGCCGGCATTGCGCTTTTTTTTTCAAAAAAAAACGCTCGCTGGCAGATTATGTTTTTTTCACCATCGAGGAAGTTTTCCTGTATTGGTATTGCATAAAAAATTAACAATGTAGGCCGGCTAGGTTTTTTTGTGCGAGCTCAACCGACGTTTTGTTTCGGCCGAAACTGGCATGTTTATTTGTCCTGGAAAACATTAGCCCACCTCGGCAAAAAAATATTATTGACCGATATTGATCGAAAAAAATGACAGTCGACGTCGGTCAGGAATGATGACTGATCGAGGCCTAAAAAAGAAACTTCACAGGATGATGCCGATCGAACATTTCCTAACCGACATCATGCAAATTTCGTTCACGGATTGAATTGAAAACTCAATAGCCGACATCGGTCGTGAAAAAGCCCCGACTGATATTTTTCAGCCGACGTTGCGCAATTTTGTTTTTCAAAACGCTCGCTGTCATGTAATGTTTTTTTTTTACGGCACAGGAAGTTTTCTTGTTTTGGTGTTGCATAAAAAATTTAAAATGTAGGTCGGCTAGGTTTTTTTGTGCGAGCTCAACCGACTTTTTGTTTCGGCCGAAACTGGCATTTTCCCATTTATTCGGCCAGGAAAACATTATGATGTGAACCTTACGGGGCGGATCGCTTGATACAGGCTACGAAGGTTTGGATGACGCCACTTCCAGTGAAGGAAGATAAGTCATGGTAGACGCCACTTCCAGTGAAGGAAGATAAGTCTGGGTAGACGCCACTTCCAATGAAGGAAGATAAGTCAGGGTAGACGCCACTTCCAGTGAAGGAAGATAAGTCAGGGTAGACGCCACTTCCGGTGAAGGAAGATAAGTCTGGGTAGACGCCACTTCCAGTGAAGGAAGATAAGTCAGGGTAGACGCCACTTCCAGTGAAGGAAGATAAGTCTGGGTAGACGCCACTTCCAATGAAGGAAGATAAGTCTGGGTAGACGCCACAAGGATTACCTTGATAAGTCTGATAATTGGTTCAACAAGGAACCCAGAGAGAAACTCTCACCAAATTTTATCAAATGTCAAAAGTTTTTTTTATTCAAAACAAAAACCAATACTTATAGTGTAGCTGAACAAAAAGATAAAAATAGACATGGGCCTTCTAAACAGTTTGGGCCAAAATTGAAATAAAAATAAATTATAACTAAAAACTTATTTAACTTGGGCCTTCAAATTAATCTGGGCCTTCAGCAACAATTAATAGTCTTGATAGTGTCTCTGCCTCTGGGCTTTCATCCTTCTCCACTTGGGCCTTCATCCTTCTCCACTCGGGGGCTTTATCCTTCTCCACTTGGGCCTTTTGATGTGATTCTTACGGGGCGGATCACTTGATACAGGCTGTAGAGTTTTTGGATGACGCCACTTCCAGTGAAGGAAGATAAGTCAGGGTAGACGCCACTTCCGGTGAAGGAAGATAAGTCAGGGTAGACGCCACTTCCGGTGAAGGAAGATAAGTCTGGATAGACGCCACAAGGATTACCTTGATAAGTCTGATAATTGGTTCAACAAGGAACCCAGAGAGAAACTCTCACCCAATTTTATCAAATGCCAAAAGTTTTTTTTTATTCAAAACAAAAACCCATACTTATAGTGTAGCTGAACAAAAAGATAAAAATAGACATGGGCCTTCTAAATAGTTTGGGCCAAAATTACAATAAATAAAAATTATAACTAAAAAATATATTTAACTTGGGCCTTCAGCAACAATTAATAGTCTTGATAGTGTCTCTGCCTCTGGGCCTTCATCCTTCTCCACTTGGGCCTTCATCCTTCTCCACTCGGGGGCTTTGTCCTTCTCCACTTGGGCCTTCGTCCTTCTCCACTTGGGCCTTTAGACTGTATTTGGCCTGTTTCATGATTCTCATCATTCCCTCCTTCTTGGAAAACATTTGTCCTCAAATGTCCAGGATCATCACCGGGTTCAAGTACCACTTCCTTCCTTTTCTTGTTGGCTTGCTTGGCATAGTTTTCATTCTTCTTTGCAATTTGCACCTTCACTTGGTCATACAATCTTTTCACATACTCAACTTTGGCATGTGCATCCTTACGTTGAGTCTCTTGGGGATTGCTTTTGTAAGTTGGCCTGTTAGGCAATGAAGCTCCGGGGAGGAGATCAACTTGATGTTCTATGCCTCTTGAAGGTGGTAGTCCATGAGGAATCTCCTTAGGAAAGACATTTTTAAATTCCTGCAATAATGGTTGAACACTAGGAGAAATAGAAATAGTAAACTCATTAGAATTATCAGTAGAAATTTTACTGTCTTTGCAATACTGTAGATTGAGTGGTTCATGAGCAGGTAACACTTTCCTCACTTCACTCGCCTCTGCAAAATAATTAAATTTTCTCTCATGTGTATCACTCTTTTCCTCGGGTGTATCACTCTTTTTCATATTCCTTTGTGGTGCCTCACTATTTTCCTTCTCTTGTTCTCTCTTTTCTCTCATTCTGATTTGGTCATCACACACTTCTCTAGGGGATAGAGGTTTAAGAGTAAACAAGGAAGATTTGGTCAACAAACGTTGCATTTGTGTAGTCCACGCGTCCAGAAATAAGCGTTGAGATTCATCCAGTTGATGATATACACCACCATTGTCACCAGCTCTTGCCATGATTAAGGAACAAAGAATTTTGCAGTAAATGAAAAAAAAATTCAGGACCTCACCACACTCTACTCACGTGTTTCTCTCTTTGATGGTAGTTCACTCGTGTTTGATGCTCTCAATATAGGCTTTTGTGTGATGTTTTCACTCTTGCCTTTTACCACTCACTCCCTCTTAAGTTCCTGGATAGACCGAATTAGACTTGGATAGCAGATTGGATTTGATTTGGATAACAGATTAGATTTGGATAACAAATCTGATTTGGATAAATTTTTTGATTTGATTTGATTTGGATAATAGATCAGATTTGGGATAACAAATTAGATTTAATTTGAATAACAGATATGATAACAAATAAGATAACAGATAGGATAACAGATAAGATAACAGATATGACAACTAAACTTCAAATGCTCATAACTTTTGCTACGGTTGTCTGTTTGAGGCCCACTATATATCAAAACGCTCAGAATTCAGGGGAGAATCTAGATAAGGGGATTTGTTCCACGATTTTCTTTCAAAAAAAACACCTCTAAATGCCTCAATTTCGTGTTCAAAGATCAAACACCCACTTTCTCTTTTTTTCTCTTTCTTCTTTTCTTCTCTTTTTTTTTTTCAAAATTTCTGCAACTTTTTTTTTTTTTTTACTTGAAACAGAACCCAAACAATTTTTTTTTTTGACACAAAGTCTGAAAGACACTAGAAACAAGAACAACAACAAGAACACAAACGTGACAAGAACAAGAACGAAACAAAGACACAAACAAGAACGCAACAAGACGCAAACAAGAAAAACAAATAACAGAACAAGGACAAAACACGAACCTAGAAAAATTACAAAGAAAAATAATAGGATAAGATAGAACCTGTATCAAGAGCCGAAGCTCTGATACCAGATGATGTGAATCTTACGGGGCGGATCGTTTGATACAGGCTACGAAGGTTTGGATGACGCCACTTCCAGTGAAGGAAGATAAGTCATGGTAGACGCCACTTCCAGTGAAGGAAGATAAGTCTGGGTAGACGCCACTTCCGGTTAAGGAAGATTTTGCCCTTCTCCACTTGGGCCTTTAGCCTGTATTTGGCCAATTTCATGATTCTCATCATTCCCTCCTTCTTGGAAAACATTTGTCCTCAAATGTTCAGGATCATCACCGTGTTCAAGTACCACTTCCTTCCTTTTCTTGTGGGCTTGCTTGACATAGCTTTCATTCTTCTTTGCAATTTGCACCTTCACTTGGTCATACAATCTTTTCACATACTCAACTTTGGCATGTGCATCCTTACGTTGAGTCTCTTGGGGATTGCTTTTGTAAGTTGGCCTGTAAGGCAATGAAGCTCCGGGGAGGAGATCAACTTGATGTTCTATTCCTCTTGAAGGTGGTAGTCCATGAGGAATCTCCTTAGGAAAGACATTTTTAAATTCCTGCAATAATGGTTGAACACTAGGAGAAATAGAAATAGTAAACTCATTAGAATTATCAGTAGAAATTTTTCTGTCTTTGCAATACTGTAGATTGAGTGGTTCATGAGCAGGTAACACTTTCCTCACTTCACTCGCCTCTGCAAAATAATTAAATTTTCTCTCATGTGTATCACTCTTTTCCTCGGGTGTATCACTCTTCTTTTTCATATTCCTTTGTGGTGCCTCACTATTTTCTTTCTCTTGTTCTCTCTTCTCTCCCATTCTGATTTGGTCATCACACACTTCTCTAGGGGATAGAGGTTTAAGAGTAAATGAGGAAGATTTGGCTATTCGTCTGTAGGGCTTTTCTTTGTTACGGTTCAACAAACGTTGCATTTGTGTAGTCCACGCGTCCAGAAATAAGCGTTGAGATTCATCCAGTTGATGATATACACCACCATTGTCACCAGCTCTTGCCATGATTAAGGAACAAAGAATTTTGCAGTAAATTAAAAAAAATTCAGGACCTCACCACACTCTACTCACGTGTTTCTCTCTTTAATGGTAGTTCACTCGTGTTTGATGCTCTCAATATAGGCTTTTGTGTGATGTTTTCACTCTTGCCTTTTACCACTCACTCCCTCTTAAGTTCCTGGATAGACCGAATTAGACACACAAGGTAATATAAAATAAAAGGAAAGACAATAGAATTATCAGAGTAACAGATTTGATTTGGGATAACAACTTGGACTTGATTTGGATAGCAGATTGGATTTGATTTGGATAACAGATTAGATTTGGATAACAAATCTGATTTGGATAAATTTTTTTGATTTGATTTGATTTGGATAATAGATCAGATTTGGGATAACAAATTAGATTTAATTTGGATAACAGATATGATAACAAATAAGATAACAGATAGGATAACAGATAAGATAACAGATATGACAACTAAACTTCAAATGCTCATAACTTTTGCTACGGTTGTCTGTTTGAGGCCCACTATATATCAAAACGCTCAGAATTCAGAGGAGAATCTAGATAAGGGGATTTGGTACACGATTTTCTGCCAAAAAAAAGCCTCTAACTGCCTCAATTTCGTGTTGAAAGATCAAACACCCACTTTCTCTTTTTTCTCTTTCTTCTTTTCTTCTCTTTTTTTTTCTTCAAAATTTCTGCAACTTTTTTTTTACTTGAAACAGAATCCAAACAATTTTTTTTTACGACACAAAGTCTGAAAGACACTAGAAACAAGAACAACAACAAGAACACAAACGTGACAAGAACAAGAACGAAACAAAGACACAAACAAGAACGCAACAAGACGCAAACAAGAAAAACAAATAACAGAACAAGGACAAAACACGAACCAAGACAAATTACAAAGAAAAATAATAGGATAAGATAGAACCTTTATCAAGAGCCGAAGCTCTGATACCATCTCGGCAAAAAAATATTATTCACCGTAATGGATCGAAAAAAATGACGGTCGACCTCGGCCTGGAAAGATGACCGATCGAGGTCTAACAAAGAAGCTTCACCGGATGACGCCGATCGAACATTTCCTAACCGACGTCATGCAAATTTCGTTCAGGGATTGAATTGAAAACTCGTTAGGCGACATCTGTCGTGAAGTAGCGACCGATATTTTTCAGCCGACATTGCACAATTCTTTTTAGAAAAGCTCGCTGGTCGATAATGGTTTTTTTACGGCAGAGTAAGTTTTCTTGTTTTGGTGTTGCATAAAAAAGTTACAATGTACTTCGGCTAGGTTTTTCGTGCGAGTTCAACCGACATTTTGTTTCGGCCAGGAAAACATTAGCCCACCTCTGCAAAAAAAATATTTGCTAACCGTCTTCATGCATATTTCATTCAACGATTGAATAGAAAACTCAATAGCCGACAACGGTCGTGAAATAGTCCCGACTGATATTTTTCAGCCGGCATTGCGCTTTTTTTTTTAAAAAAAACGCTCGCTGGCAGATTATGTTTTTTTCACCATCGAGGAAGTTTTCCTGTATTGGTATTGCATAAAAAATTAACAATGTAGGCCGGCTAGGTTTTTTTGTGCGAGCTCAACCGACGTTTTGTTTCGGCCGAAACTGGCATGTTTATTTGTCCTGGAAAACATTAGCCCACCTCGGCAAAAAAATATTATTGACCGATATTGATCGAAAAAAATGACAGTCGACGTCGGTCAGGAATGATGACTGATCGAGGCCTAAAAAAGAAACTTCACAGGATGATGCCGATCGAACATTTCCTAACCGACATCATGCAAATTTCGTTCACGGATTGAATTGAAAACTCAATAGCCGACATCGGTCGTGAAAAAGCCCCGACTGATATTTTTCAGCCGACGTTGCGCAATTTTGTTTTTCAAAACGCTCGCTGTCATGTAATGTTTTTTTTTTTACGGCACAGGAAGTTTTCTTGTTTTGGTGTTGCATAAAAAATTTAAAATGTAGGTCGGCTAGGTTTTTTTGTGCGAGCTCAACCGACTTTTTGTTTCGGCCGAAACTGGCATTTTCCCATTTATTCGGCCAGGAAAACATTAGCCCATCTCGGCAAAAAAATATTATTCACCGTAATGGATCGAAAAAAATGACGGTCGACCTCGGCCTGGAAAGATGACCGATCGAGGTCTAACAAAGAAGCTTCACCGGATGACGCCGATCGAACATTTCCTAACCGACGTCATGCAAATTTCGTTCAGGGATTGAATTGAAAACTCGTTAGGCGACATCTGTCGTGAAGTAGCGACCGATATTTTTCAGCCGACATTGCACAATTCTTTTTAGAAAAGCTCGCTGGTCGATAATGGTTTTTTTACGGCAGAGTAAGTTTTCTTGTTTTGGTGTTGCATAAAAAAGTTACAATGTACTTCGGCTAGGTTTTTCGTGCGAGTTCAACCGACATTTTGTTTCGGCCAGGAAAACATTAGCCCACCTCTGCAAAAAAAATATTTGCTAACCGTCTTCATGCATATTTCATTCAACGATTGAATAGAAAACTCAATAGCCGACAACGGTCGTGAAATAGTCCCGACTGATATTTTTCAGCCGGCATTGCGCTTTTTTTTTAAAAAAAAACGCTCGCTGGCAGATTATGTTTTTTTCACCATCGAGGAAGTTTTCCTGTATTGGTATTGCATAAAAAATTAACAATGTAGGCCGGCTAGGTTTTTTTGTGCGAGCTCAACCGACGTTTTGTTTCGGCCGAAACTGGCATGTTTATTTGTCCTGGAAAACATTAGCCCACCTCGGCAAAAAAATATTATTGACCGATATTGATCGAAAAAAATGACAGTCGACGTCGGTCAGGAATGATGACTGATCGAGGCCTAAAAAAGAAACTTCACAGGATGATGCCGATCGAACATTTCCTAACCGGACATCATGCAAATTTCGTTCACGGATTGAATTGAAAACTCAATAGCCGACATCGGTCGTGAAAAAGCCCCGACTGATATTTTTCAGCCGACGTTGCGCAATTTTGTTTTTCAAAACGCTCGCTGTCATGTAATGTTTTTTTTTTTACGGCACAGGAAGTTTTCTTGTTTTGGTGTTGCATAAAAAATTTAAAATGTAGGTCGGCTAGGTTTTTTTGTGCGAGCTCAACCGACTTTTTGTTTCGGCCGAAACTGGCATTTTCCCATTTATTCGGCCAGGAAAACATTAGCCCATCTCGGCAAAAAAATATTATTCACCGTAATGGATCGAAAAAAATGACGGTCGACCTCGGCCTGGAAAGATGACCGATCGAGGTCTAACAAAGAAGCTTCACCGGATGACGCCGATCGAACATTTCCTAACCGACGTCATGCAAATTTCGTTCAGGGATTGAATTGAAAACTCGTTAGGCGACATCTGTCGTGAAGTAGCGACCGATATTTTTCAGCCGACATTGCACAATTCTTTTTAGAAAAGCTCGCTGGTCGATAATGGTTTTTTTACGGCAGAGTAAGTTTTCTTGTTTTGGTGTTGCATAAAAAAGTTACAATGTACTTCGGCTAGGTTTTTCGTGCGAGTTCAACCGACATTTTGTTTCGGCCAGGAAAACATTAGCCCACCTCTGCAAAAAAAATATTTGCTAACCGTCTTCATGCATATTTCATTCAACGATTGAATAGAAAACTCAATAGCCGACAACGGTCGTGAAATAGTCCCGACTGATATTTTTCAGCCGGCATTGCGCATTTTTTTTTTTAAAAAAAAACGCTCGCTGGCAGATTATGTTTTTTTCACCATCGAGGAAGTTTTCCTGTATTGGTATTGCATAAAAAATTAACAATGTAGGTCGGCTAGGTTTTTTTGTGCGAGCTCAACCGACGTTTTGTTTCGGCCGAAACTGGCATGTTTATTTGTCCTGGAAAACATTAGCCCACCTCGGCAAAAAAATATTATTGACCGATATTGATCGAAAAAAATGACAGTCGACGTCGGTCAGGAATGATGACTGATCGAGGCCTAAAAAAGAAACTTCACAGGATGATGCCGATCGAACATTTCCTAACCGACATCATGCAAATTTCGTTCACGGATTGAATTGAAAACTCAATAGCCGACATCGGTCGTGAAAAAGCCCCGACTGATATTTTTCAGCCGACGTTGCGCAATTTTGTTTTTCAAAACGCTCGCTGTCATGTAATGTTTTTTTTTTTACGGCACAGGAAGTTTTCTTGTTTTGGTGTTGCATAAAAAATTTAAAATGTAGGTCGGCTAGGTTTTTTTGTGCGAGCTCAACCGACTTTTTGTTTCGGCCGAAACTGGCATTTTCCCATTTATTCGGCCAGGAAAACATTAGCCCATCTCGGCAAAAAAATATTATTCACCGTAATGGATCGAAAAAAATGACGGTCGACCTCGGCCTGGAAAGATGACCGATCGAGGTCTAACAAAGAAGCTTCACCGGATGACGCCGATCGAACATTTCCTAACCGACGTCATGCAAATTTCGTTCAGGGATTGAATTGAAAACTCGTTAGGCGACATCTGTCGTGAAGTAGCGACCGATATTTTTCAGCCGACATTGCACAATTCTTTTTAGAAAAGCTCGCTGGTCGATAATGGTTTTTTTACGGCAGAGTAAGTTTTCTTGTTTTGGTGTTGCATAAAAAAGTTACAATGTACTTCGGCTAGGTTTTTCGTGCGAGTTCAACCGACATTTTGTTTCGGCCAGGAAAACATTAGCCCACCTCTGCAAAAAAAATATTTGCTAACCGTCTTCATGCATATTTCATTCAACGATTGAATAGAAAACTCAATAGCCGACAACGGTCGTGAAATAGTCCCGACTGATATTTTTCAGCCGGCATTGCGCTTTTTTTTTAAAAAAAACGCTCGCTGGCAGATTATGTTTTTTTCACCATCGAGGAAGTTTTCCTGTATTGGTATTGCATAAAAAATTAACAATGTAGGCCGGCTAGGTTTTTTTGTGCGAGCTCAACCGACGTTTTGTTTCGGCCGAAACTGGCATGTTTATTTGTCCTGGAAAACATTAGCCCACCTCGGCAAAAAAATATTATTGACCGATATTGATCGAAAAAAATGACAGTCGACGTCGGTCAGGAATGATGACTGATCGAGGCCTAAAAAAGAAACTTCACAGGATGATGCCGATCGAACATTTCCTAACCGGACATCATGCAAATTTCGTTCACGGATTGAATTGAAAACTCAATAGCCGACATCGGTCGTGAAAAAGCCCCGACTGATATTTTTCAGCCGACGTTGCGCAATTTTGTTTTTCAAAACGCTCGCTGTCATGTAATGTTTTTTTTTTACGGCACAGGAAGTTTTCTTGTTTTGGTGTTGCATAAAAAATTTAAAATGTAGGTCGGCTAGGTTTTTTTGTGCGAGCTCAACCGACTTTTTGTTTCGGCCGAAACTGGCATTTTCCCATTTATTCGGCCAGGAAAACATTAGCCCATCTCGGCAAAAAAATATTATTCACCGTAATGGATCGAAAAAAATGACGGTCGACCTCGGCCTGGAAAGATGACCGATCGAGGTCTAACAAAGAAGCTTCACCGGATGACGCCGATCGAACATTTCCTAACCGACGTCATGCAAATTTCGTTCAGGGATTGAATTGAAAACTCGTTAGGCGACATCTGTCGTGAAGTAGCGACCGATATTTTTCAGCCGACATTGCACAATTCTTTTTAGAAAAGCTCGCTGGTCGATAATGGTTTTTTTACGGCAGAGTAAGTTTTCTTGTTTTGGTGTTGCATAAAAAAGTTACAATGTACTTCGGCTAGGTTTTTCGTGCGAGTTCAACCGACATTTTGTTTCGGCCAGGAAAACATTAGCCCACCTCTGCAAAAAAAATATTTGCTAACCGTCTTCATGCATATTTCATTCAACGATTGAATAGAAAACTCAATAGCCGACAACGGTCGTGAAATAGTCCCGACTGATATTTTTCAGCCGGCATTGCGCATTTTTTTTTAAAAAAACGCTCGCTGGCAGATTATGTTTTTTTCACCATCGAGGAAGTTTTCCTGTATTGGTATTGCATAAAAAATTAACAATGTAGGCCGGCTAGGTTTTTTTGTGCGAGCTCAACCGACGTTTTGTTTCGGCCGAAACTGGCATGTTTATTTGTCCTGGAAAACATTAGCCCACCTCGGCAAAAAAATATTATTGACCGATATTGATCGAAAAAAATGACAGTCGACGTCGGTCAGGAATGATGACTGATCGAGGCCTAAAAAAGAAACTTCACAGGATGATGCCGATCGAACATTTCCTAACCTGACATCATGCAAATTTCGTTCACGGATTGAATTGAAAACTCAATAGCCGACATCGGTCGTGAAAAAGCCCCGACTGATATTTTTCAGCCGACGTTGCGCAATTTTGTTTTTCAAAACGCTCGCTGTCATGTAATGTTTTTTTTTTTACGGCACAGGAAGTTTTCTTGTTTTGGTGTTGCATAAAAAATTTAAAATGTAGGTCGGCTAGGTTTTTTTGTGCGAGCTCAACCGACTTTTTGTTTCGGCCGAAACTGGCATTTTCCCATTTATTCGGCCAGGAAAACATTAGCCCATCTCGGCAAAAAAATATTATTCACCGTAATGGATCGAAAAAAATGACGGTCGACCTCGGCCTGGAAAGATGACCGATCGAGGTCTAACAAAGAAGCTTCACCGGATGACGCCGATCGAACATTTCCTAACCGACGTCATGCAAATTTCGTTCAGGGATTGAATTGAAAACTCGTTAGGCGACATCTGTCGTGAAGTAGCGACCGATATTTTTCAGCCGACATTGCACAATTCTTTTTAGAAAAGCTCGCTGGTCGATAATGGTTTTTTTACGGCAGAGTAAGTTTTCTTGTTTTGGTGTTGCATAAAAAAGTTACAATGTACTTCGGCTAGGTTTTTCGTGCGAGTTCAACCGACATTTTGTTTCGGCCAGGAAAACATTAGCCCACCTCTGCAAAAAAAATATTTGCTAACCGTCTTCATGCATATTTCATTCAACGATTGAATAGAAAACTCAATAGCCGACAACGGTCGTGAAATAGTCCCGACTGATATTTTTCAGCCGGCATTGCGCTTTTTTTTTAAAAAAAAACGCTCGCTGGCAGATTATGTTTTTTTCACCATCGAGGAAGTTTTCCTGTATTGGTATTGCATAAAAAATTAACAATGTAGGCCGGCTAGGTTTTTTTGTGCGAGCTCAACCGACGTTTTGTTTCGGCCGAAACTGGCATGTTTATTTGTCCTGGAAAACATTAGCCCACCTCGGCAAAAAAATATTATTGACCGATATTGATCGAAAAAAATGACAGTCGACGTCGGTCAGGAATGATGACTGATCGAGGCCTAAAAAAGAAACTTCACAGGATGATGCCGATCGAACATTTCCTAACCGGACATCATGCAAATTTCGTTCACGGATTGAATTGAAAACTCAATAGCCGACATCGGTCGTGAAAAAGCCCCGACTGATATTTTTCAGCCGACGTTGCGCAATTTTGTTTTTCAAAACGCTCGCTGTCATGTAATGTTTTTTTTTTTACGGCACAGGAAGTTTTCTTGTTTTGGTGTTGCATAAAAAATTTAAAATGTAGGTCGGCTAGGTTTTTTTGTGCGAGCTCAACCGACTTTTTGTTTCGGCCGAAACTGGCATTTTCCCATTTATTCGGCCAGGAAAACATTAGCCCATCTCGGCAAAAAAATATTATTCACCGTAATGGATCGAAAAAAATGACGGTCGACCTCGGCCTGGAAAGATGACCGATCGAGGTCTAACAAAGAAGCTTCACCGGATGACGCCGATCGAACATTTCCTAACCGACGTCATGCAAATTTCGTTCAGGGATTGAATTGAAAACTCGTTAGGCGACATCTGTCGTGAAGTAGCGACCGATATTTTTCAGCCGACATTGCACAATTCTTTTTAGAAAAGCTCGCTGGTCGATAATGGTTTTTTTACGGCAGAGTAAGTTTTCTTGTTTTGGTGTTGCATAAAAAAGTTACAATGTACTTCGGCTAGGTTTTTCGTGCGAGTTCAACCGACATTTTGTTTCGGCCAGGAAAACATTAGCCCACCTCTGCAAAAAAAATATTTGCTAACCGTCTTCATGCATATTTCATTCAACGATTGAATAGAAAACTCAATAGCCGACAACGGTCGTGAAATAGTCCCGACTGATATTTTTCAGCCGGCATTGCGCTTTTTTTTTTAAAAAAAACGCTCGCTGGCAGATTATGTTTTTTTCACCATCGAGGAAGTTTTCCTGTATTGGTATTGCATAAAAAATTAACAATGTAGGCCGGCTAGGTTTTTTTGTGCGAGCTCAACCGACGTTTTGTTTCGGCCGAAACTGGCATGTTTATTTGTCCTGGAAAACATTAGCCCACCTCGGCAAAAAAATATTATTGACCGATATTGATCGAAAAAAATGACAGTCGACGTCGGTCAGGAATGATGACTGATCGAGGCCTAAAAAAGAAACTTCACAGGATGATGCCGATCGAACATTTCCTAACCTGACATCATGCAAATTTCGTTCACGGATTGAATTGAAAACTCAATAGCCGACATCGGTCGTGAAAAAGCCCCGACTGATATTTTTCAGCCGACGTTGCGCAATTTTGTTTTTCAAAACGCTCGCTGTCATGTAATGTTTTTTTTTTACGGCACAGGAAGTTTTCTTGTTTTGGTGTTGCATAAAAAATTTAAAATGTAGGTCGGCTAGGTTTTTTTGTGCGAGCTCAACCGACTTTTTGTTTCGGCCGAAACTGGCATTTTCCCATTTATTCGGCCAGGAAAACATTAGCCCATCTCGGCAAAAAAATATTATTCACCGTAATGGATCGAAAAAAATGACGGTCGACCTCGGCCTGGAAAGATGACCGATCGAGGTCTAACAAAGAAGCTTCACCGGATGACGCCGATCGAACATTTCCTAACCGACGTCATGCAAATTTCGTTCAGGGATTGAATTGAAAACTCGTTAGGCGACATCTGTCGTGAAGTAGCGACCGATATTTTTCAGCCGACATTGCACAATTCTTTTTAGAAAAGCTCGCTGGTCGATAATGGTTTTTTTACGGCAGAGTAAGTTTTCTTGTTTTGGTGTTGCATAAAAAAGTTACAATGTACTTCGGCTAGGTTTTTCGTGCGAGTTCAACCGACATTTTGTTTCGGCCAGGAAAACATTAGCCCACCTCTGCAAAAAAAATATTTGCTAACCGTCTTCATGCATATTTCATTCAACGATTGAATAGAAAACTCAATAGCCGACAACGGTCGTGAAATAGTCCCGACTGATATTTTTCAGCCGGCATTGCGCTTTTTTTTTCAAAAAAAACGCTCGCTGGCAGATTATGTTTTTTTCACCATCGAGGAAGTTTTCCTGTATTGGTATTGCATAAAAAATTAACAATGTAGGCCGGCTAGGTTTTTTTGTGCGAGCTCAACCGACGTTTTGTTTCGGCCGAAACTGGCATGTTTATTTGTCCTGGAAAACATTAGCCCACCTCGGCAAAAAAATATTATTGACCGATATTGATCGAAAAAAATGACAGTCGACGTCGGTCAGGAATGATGACTGATCGAGGCCTAAAAAAGAAACTTCACAGGATGATGCCGATCGAACATTTCCTAACCTGGACATCATGCAAATTTCGTTCACGGATTGAATTGAAAACTCAATAGCCGACATCGGTCGTGAAAAAGCCCCGACTGATATTTTTCAGCCGACGTTGCGCAATTTTGTTTTTCAAAACGCTCGCTGTCATGTAATGTTTTTTTTTTACGGCACAGGAAGTTTTCTTGTTTTGGTGTTGCATAAAAAATTTAAAATGTAGGTCGGCTAGGTTTTTTTGTGCGAGCTCAACCGACTTTTTGTTTCGGCCGAAACTGGCATTTTCCCATTTATTCGGCCAGGAAAACATTAGCCCATCTCGGCAAAAAAATATTATTCACCGTAATGGATCGAAAAAAATGACGGTCGACCTCGGCCTGGAAAGATGACCGATCGAGGTCTAACAAAGAAGCTTCACCGGATGACGCCGATCGAACATTTCCTAACCGACGTCATGCAAATTTCGTTCAGGGATTGAATTGAAAACTCGTTAGGCGACATCTGTCGTGAAGTAGCGACCGATATTTTTCAGCCGACATTGCACAATTCTTTTTAGAAAAGCTCGCTGGTCGATAATGGTTTTTTTACGGCAGAGTAAGTTTTCTTGTTTTGGTGTTGCATAAAAAAGTTACAATGTACTTCGGCTAGGTTTTTCGTGCGAGTTCAACCGACATTTTGTTTCGGCCAGGAAAACATTAGCCCACCTCTGCAAAAAAAATATTTGCTAACCGTCTTCATGCATATTTCATTCAACGATTGAATAGAAAACTCAATAGCCGACAACGGTCGTGAAATAGTCCCGACTGATATTTTTCAGCCGGCATTGCGCATTTTTTTTAAAAAAAACGCTCGCTGGCAGATTATGTTTTTTTCACCATCGAGGAAGTTTTCCTGTATTGGTATTGCATAAAAAATTAACAATGTAGGCCGGCTAGGTTTTTTTGTGCGAGCTCAACCGACGTTTTGTTTCGGCCGAAACTGGCATGTTTATTTGTCCTGGAAAACATTAGCCCACCTCGGCAAAAAAATATTATTGACCGATATTGATCGAAAAAAATGACAGTCGACGTCGGTCAGGAATGATGACTGATCGAGGCCTAAAAAAGAAACTTCACAGGATGATGCCGATCGAACATTTCCTAACCTGGACATCATGCAAATTTCGTTCACGGATTGAATTGAAAACTCAATAGCCGACATCGGTCGTGAAAAAGCCCCGACTGATATTTTTCAGCCGACGTTGCGCAATTTTGTTTTTCAAAACGCTCGCTGTCATGTAATGTTTTTTTTTTACGGCACAGGAAGTTTTCTTGTTTTGGTGTTGCATAAAAAATTTAAAATGTAGGTCGGCTAGGTTTTTTTGTGCGAGCTCAACCGACTTTTTGTTTCGGCCGAAACTGGCATTTTCCCATTTATTCGGCCAGGAAAACATTAGCCCATCTCGGCAAAAAAATATTATTCACCGTAATGGATCGAAAAAAATGACGGTCGACCTCGGCCTGGAAAGATGACCGATCGAGGTCTAACAAAGAAGCTTCACCGGATGACGCCGATCGAACATTTCCTAACCGACGTCATGCAAATTTCGTTCAGGGATTGAATTGAAAACTCGTTAGGCGACATCTGTCGTGAAGTAGCGACCGATATTTTTCAGCCGACATTGCACAATTCTTTTTAGAAAAGCTCGCTGGTCGATAATGGTTTTTTTACGGCAGAGTAAGTTTTCTTGTTTTGGTGTTGCATAAAAAAGTTACAATGTACTTCGGCTAGGTTTTTCGTGCGAGTTCAACCGACATTTTGTTTCGGCCAGGAAAACATTAGCCCACCTCTGCAAAAAAAATATTTGCTAACCGTCTTCATGCATATTTCATTCAACGATTGAATAGAAAACTCAATAGCCGACAACGGTCGTGAAATAGTCCCGACTGATATTTTTCAGCCGGCATTGCGCATTTTTTTTAAAAAAAACGCTCGCTGGCAGATTATGTTTTTTTCACCATCGAGGAAGTTTTCCTGTATTGGTATTGCATAAAAAATTAACAATGTAGGCCGGCTAGGTTTTTTTGTGCGAGCTCAACCGACGTTTTGTTTCGGCCGAAACTGGCATGTTTATTTGTCCTGGAAAACATTAGCCCACCTCGGCAAAAAAATATTATTGACCGATATTGATCGAAAAAAATGACAGTCGACGTCGGTCAGGAATGATGACTGATCGAGGCCTAAAAAAGAAACTTCACAGGATGATGCCGATCGAACATTTCCTAACCGGACATCATGCAAATTTCGTTCACGGATTGAATTGAAAACTCAATAGCCGACATCGGTCGTGAAAAAGCCCCGACTGATATTTTTCAGCCGACGTTGCGCAATTTTGTTTTTCAAAACGCTCGCTGTCATGTAATGTTTTTTTTTTTACGGCACAGGAAGTTTTCTTGTTTTGGTGTTGCATAAAAAATTTAAAATGTAGGTCGGCTAGGTTTTTTTGTGCGAGCTCAACCGACTTTTTGTTTCGGCCGAAACTGGCATTTTCCCATTTATTCGGCCAGGAAAACATTAGCCCATCTCGGCAAAAAAATATTATTCACCGTAATGGATCGAAAAAAATGACGGTCGACCTCGGCCTGGAAAGATGACCGATCGAGGTCTAACAAAGAAGCTTCACCGGATGACGCCGATCGAACATTTCCTAACCGACGTCATGCAAATTTCGTTCAGGGATTGAATTGAAAACTCGTTAGGCGACATCTGTCGTGAAGTAGCGACCGATATTTTTCAGCCGACATTGCACAATTCTTTTTAGAAAAGCTCGCTGGTCGATAATGGTTTTTTTACGGCAGAGTAAGTTTTCTTGTTTTGGTGTTGCATAAAAAAGTTACAATGTACTTCGGCTAGGTTTTTCGTGCGAGTTCAACCGACATTTTGTTTCGGCCAGGAAAACATTAGCCCACCTCTGCAAAAAAAATATTTGCTAACCGTCTTCATGCATATTTCATTCAACGATTGAATAGAAAACTCAATAGCCGACAACGGTCGTGAAATAGTCCCGACTGATATTTTTCAGCCGGCATTGCGCTTTTTTTTTAAAAAAAACGCTCGCTGGCAGATTATGTTTTTTTCACCATCGAGGAAGTTTTCCTGTATTGGTATTGCATAAAAAATTAACAATGTAGGCCGGCTAGGTTTTTTTGTGCGAGCTCAACCGACGTTTTGTTTCGGCCGAAACTGGCATGTTTATTTGTCCTGGAAAACATTAGCCCACCTCGGCAAAAAAATATTATTGACCGATATTGATCGAAAAAAATGACAGTCGACGTCGGTCAGGAATGATGACTGATCGAGGCCTAAAAAAGAAACTTCACAGGATGATGCCGATCGAACATTTCCTAACCTGACATCATGCAAATTTCGTTCACGGATTGAATTGAAAACTCAATAGCCGACATCGGTCGTGAAAAAGCCCCGACTGATATTTTTCAGCCGACGTTGCGCAATTTTGTTTTTCAAAACGCTCGCTGTCATGTAATGTTTTTTTTTTTACGGCACAGGAAGTTTTCTTGTTTTGGTGTTGCATAAAAAATTTAAAATGTAGGTCGGCTAGGTTTTTTTGTGCGAGCTCAACCGACTTTTTGTTTCGGCCGAAACTGGCATTTTCCCATTTATTCGGCCAGGAAAACATTAGCCCATCTCGGCAAAAAAATATTATTCACCGTAATGGATCGAAAAAAATGACGGTCGACCTCGGCCTGGAAAGATGACCGATCGAGGTCTAACAAAGAAGCTTCACCGGATGACGCCGATCGAACATTTCCTAACCGACGTCATGCAAATTTCGTTCAGGGATTGAATTGAAAACTCGTTAGGCGACATCTGTCGTGAAGTAGCGACCGATATTTTTCAGCCGACATTGCACAATTCTTTTTAGAAAAGCTCGCTGGTCGATAATGGTTTTTTTACGGCAGAGTAAGTTTTCTTGTTTTGGTGTTGCATAAAAAAGTTACAATGTACTTCGGCTAGGTTTTTCGTGCGAGTTCAACCGACATTTTGTTTCGGCCAGGAAAACATTAGCCCACCTCTGCAAAAAAAATATTTGCTAACCGTCTTCATGCATATTTCATTCAACGATTGAATAGAAAACTCAATAGCCGACAACGGTCGTGAAATAGTCCCGACTGATATTTTTCAGCCGGCATTGCGCTTTTTTTTTAAAAAAAACGCTCGCTGGCAGATTATGTTTTTTTCACCATCGAGGAAGTTTTCCTGTATTGGTATTGCATAAAAAATTAACAATGTAGGCCGGCTAGGTTTTTTTGTGCGAGCTCAACCGACGTTTTGTTTCGGCCGAAACTGGCATGTTTATTTGTCCTGGAAAACATTAGCCCACCTCGGCAAAAAAATATTATTGACCGATATTGATCGAAAAAAATGACAGTCGACGTCGGTCAGGAATGATGACTGATCGAGGCCTAAAAAAGAAACTTCACAGGATGATGCCGATCGAACATTTCCTAACCGACATCATGCAAATTTCGTTCACGGATTGAATTGAAAACTCAATAGCCGACATCGGTCGTGAAAAAGCCCCGACTGATATTTTTCAGCCGACGTTGCGCAATTTTGTTTTTCAAAACGCTCGCTGTCATGTAATGTTTTTTTTTTTACGGCACAGGAAGTTTTCTTGTTTTGGTGTTGCATAAAAAATTTAAAATGTAGGTCGGCTAGGTTTTTTTGTGCGAGCTCAACCGACTTTTTGTTTCGGCCGAAACTGGCATTTTCCCATTTATTCGGCCAGGAAAACATTAGCCCATCTCGGCAAAAAAATATTATTCACCGTAATGGATCGAAAAAAATGACGGTCGACCTCGGCCTGGAAAGATGACCGATCGAGGTCTAACAAAGAAGCTTCACCGGATGACGCCGATCGAACATTTCCTAACCGACGTCATGCAAATTTCGTTCAGGGATTGAATTGAAAACTCGTTAGGCGACATCTGTCGTGAAGTAGCGACCGATATTTTTCAGCCGACATTGCACAATTCTTTTTAGAAAAGCTCGCTGGTCGATAATGGTTTTTTTACGGCAGAGTAAGTTTTCTTGTTTTGGTGTTGCATAAAAAAGTTACAATGTACTTCGGCTAGGTTTTTCGTGCGAGTTCAACCGACATTTTGTTTCGGCCAGGAAAACATTAGCCCACCTCTGCAAAAAAAATATTTGCTAACCGTCTTCATGCATATTTCATTCAACGATTGAATAGAAAACTCAATAGCCGACAACGGTCGTGAAATAGTCCCGACTGATATTTTTCAGCCGGCATTGCGCATTTTTTTTAAAAAAAACGCTCGCTGGCAGATTATGTTTTTTTCACCATCGAGGAAGTTTTCCTGTATTGGTATTGCATAAAAAATTAACAATGTAGGCCGGCTAGGTTTTTTTGTGCGAGCTCAACCGACGTTTTGTTTCGGCCGAAACTGGCATGTTTATTTGTCCTGGAAAACATTAGCCCACCTCGGCAAAAAAATATTATTGACCGATATTGATCGAAAAAAATGACAGTCGACGTCGGTCAGGAATGATGACTGATCGAGGCCTAAAAAAGAAACTTCACAGGATGATGCCGATCGAACATTTCCTAACCGACATCATGCAAATTTCGTTCACGGATTGAATTGAAAACTCAATAGCCGACATCGGTCGTGAAAAAGCCCCGACTGATATTTTTCAGCCGACGTTGCGCAATTTTGTTTTTCAAAACGCTCGCTGTCATGTAATGTTTTTTTTTTACGGCACAGGAAGTTTTCTTGTTTTGGTGTTGCATAAAAAATTTAAAATGTAGGTCGGCTAGGTTTTTTTGTGCGAGCTCAACCGACTTTTTGTTTCGGCCGAAACTGGCATTTTCCCATTTATTCGGCCAGGAAAACATTAGCCCATCTCGGCAAAAAAATATTATTCACCGTAATGGATCGAAAAAAATGACGGTCGACCTCGGCCTGGAAAGATGACCGATCGAGGTCTAACAAAGAAGCTTCACCGGATGACGCCGATCGAACATTTCCTAACCGACGTCATGCAAATTTCGTTCAGGATTGAATTGAAAACTCGTTAGGCGACATCTGTCGTGAAGTAGCGACCGATATTTTTCAGCCGACATTGCACAATTCTTTTTAGAAAAGCTCGCTGGTCGATAATGGTTTTTTTACGGCAGAGTAAGTTTTCTTGTTTTGGTGTTGCATAAAAAAGTTACAATGTACTTCGGCTAGGTTTTTCGTGCGAGTTCAACCGACATTTTGTTTCGGCCAGGAAAACATTAGCCCACCTCTGCAAAAAAAATATTTGCTAACCGTCTTCATGCATATTTCATTCAACGATTGAATAGAAAACTCAATAGCCGACAACGGTCGTGAAATAGTCCCGACTGATATTTTTCAGCCGGCATTGCGCTTTTTTTTTTCAAAAAAAACGCTCGCTGGCAGATTATGTTTTTTTCACCATCGAGGAAGTTTTCCTGTATTGGTATTGCATAAAAAATTAACAATGTAGGCCGGCTAGGTTTTTTTGTGCGAGCTCAACCGACGTTTTGTTTCGGCCGAAACTGGCATGTTTATTTGTCCTGGAAAACATTAGCCCACCTCGGCAAAAAAATATTATTGACCGATATTGATCGAAAAAAATGACAGTCGACGTCGGTCAGGAATGATGACTGATCGAGGCCTAAAAAGAAACTTCACAGGATGATGCCGATCGAACATTTCCTAACCGTGACATCATGCAAATTTCGTTCACGGATTGAATTGAAAACTCAATAGCCGACATCGGTCGTGAAAAAGCCCCGACTGATATTTTTCAGCCGACGTTGCGCAATTTTGTTTTTCAAAACGCTCGCTGTCATGTAATGTTTTTTTTTTACGGCACAGGAAGTTTTCTTGTTTTGGTGTTGCATAAAAAATTTAAAATGTAGGTCGGCTAGGTTTTTTTGTGCGAGCTCAACCGACTTTTTGTTTCGGCCGAAACTGGCATTTTCCCATTTATTCGGCCAGGAAAACATTAGCCCATCTCGGCAAAAAAATATTATTCACCGTAATGGATCGAAAAAAATGACGGTCGACCTCGGCCTGGAAAGATGACCGATCGAGGTCTAACAAAGAAGCTTCACCGGATGACGCCGATCGAACATTTCCTAACCGACGTCATGCAAATTTCGTTCAGGGATTGAATTGAAAACTCGTTAGGCGACATCTGTCGTGAAGTAGCGACCGATATTTTTCAGCCGACATTGCACAATTCTTTTTAGAAAAGCTCGCTGGTCGATAATGGTTTTTTACGGCAGAGTAAGTTTTCTTGTTTTGGTGTTGCATAAAAAAGTTACAATGTACTTCGGCTAGGTTTTTCGTGCGAGTTCAACCGACATTTTGTTTCGGCCAGGAAAACATTAGCCCACCTCTGCAAAAAAATATTTGCTAACCGTCTTCATGCATATTTCATTCAACGATTGAATAGAAAACTCAATAGCCGACAACGGTCGTGAAATAGTCCCGACTGATATTTTTCAGCCGGCATTGCGCTTTTTTTTTCAAAAAAAACGCTCGCTGGCAGATTATGTTTTTTTCACCATCGAGGAAGTTTTCCTGTATTGGTATTGCATAAAAAATTAACAATGTAGGCCGGCTAGGTTTTTTGTGCGAGCTCAACCGACGTTTTGTTTCGGCCGAAACTGGCATGTTTATTTGTCCTGGAAAACATTAGCCCACCTCGGCAAAAAAATATTATTGACCGATATTGATCGAAAAAATGACAGTCGACGTCGGTCAGGAATGTATGACTGATCGAGGCCTAAAAAAGAAACTTCACAGGATGATGCCGATCGAACATTTCCTAACCTGTGACATCATGCAAATTTCGTTCACGGATTGAATTGAAAACTCAATAGCGACATCGGTCGTGAAAAGCCCCGACTGATATTTTTCAGCCGACGTTGCGCAATTTTGTTTTTCAAACGCTCGCTGTCATGTAATGTTTTTTTTTACGGCACAGGAAGTTTTCTTGTTTTTGGTGTTGCATAAAAATTTAAATATGTAGGTCGGCTAGGTTTTTTTGTGCGAGCTCAACCGACTTTTGTTTCGGCGAAACTGGCATTTTCCCATTTATTCGCCAGGAAAACATTAACCCA
>NW_021143890.1:0-118030 GCF_004193775.1 Glycine soja | reverse complement strand
AGAGCGAAGCTTGATACCATCTCGGGCAAAAATATTATTACCGTAATGGATCGAAAAAAATGACGGTCGACCTCGCCTGGAAAGATGACCGATCGAGGTCTAACAAAGAAGCTTCACCGGATGACGCCGGATCGAACATTTCCTAACCGACGTCATGCAAATTTCGTTCAGGGATTGAATTGGAAAACTCGTTAGGCCGACATCTGTCGTGAAGTAGCGACCGATATTTTTCAGCCGACATTGCACAATTCTTTTAGAAAAGCTCGCTGGTCGATAATGGTTTTTTTACGGCAGAGTAAGTTTTCTTGTTTTGGTGTTGCATAAAAAAGTTACAATGTACTTCGGCTAGGTTTTCGTGCGAGTTCAACCGACATTTTGTTTCGGCCAGGAAAACATTAGCCCACCTCTGCAAAAAAAAATATTTGCTAACCGTCTTCATGCATATTTCATTCAACGATTGAATAGAAAACTCAATAGCCGACAACGGTCGTGAAATAGTCCGACTGATATTTTTCAGCCGGCATTGCGCATTTTTTTTTAAAAAAAACGCTCGCTGGCAGATTATGTTTTTTTCACCATCGAGGAAGTTTTCCTGTATTGGTATTGCATAAAAAATTAACAATGTAGGCCGGCTAGGTTTTTTTGTGCGAGCTCAACCGACGTTTTGTTTCGGCCGAAACTGGCATGTTTATTTGTCCTGGAAAACATTAGCCCACCTCGGCAAAAAAATATTATTGACCGATATTGATCGAAAAAAATGACAGTCGACGTCGGTCAGGAATGATGACTGATCGAGGCCTAAAAAAGAAACTTCACAGGATGATGCCGATCGAACATTTCCTAACCGACATCATGCAAATTTCGTTCACGGATTGAATTGAAAACTCAATAGCCGACATCGGTCGTGAAGAAGCCCCGACTGATATTTTTCAGCCGACGTTGCGCAATTTTGTTTTTCAAAACGCTCGCTGTCATGTA
The DNA here is from genome assembly GCF_004193775.1 of Glycine soja. Lineage (NCBI taxonomy): Eukaryota > Viridiplantae > Streptophyta > Magnoliopsida > Fabales > Fabaceae > Glycine > Glycine soja. The sequence continues at coordinate 117,052 of NW_021143890.1, read as the reverse complement.
ATGTTTTTTTTTTTTACGGCACAGGAAGTTTTCTTGTTTTGGTGTTGCATAAAAAATTTAAAATGTAGGTCGGCTAGGTTTTTTTGTGCGAGCTCAACCGACTTTTCGTTTCGGCCGAAACTGGCATTTTCCCATTTATTCGGCCAGGAAAACATTAGCCCATCTCGGCAAAAAAATATTATTCACCGAAATGGATCGAAAAAAATGACGGTCGACCTCGGCCTGGAAAGATGACCGATCGAGGTCTAACAAAGAAGCTTCACCGGATGACGCCGATCGAACATTTCCTAACCGACGTCATGCAAATTTCGTTCAGGGATTGAATTGAAAACTCGTTAGGCGACATCTGTCGTGAAGTAGCGACCGATATTTTTCAGCCGACATTGCACAATTCTTTTTAGAAAAGCTCGCTGGTCGATAATGGTCTTTTTACGGCAGAGTAAGTTTTCTTGTTTTGGTGTTGCATAAAAAAGTTACAATGTACTTCGGCTAGGTTTTTCGTGCGAGTTCAACCGACATTTTGTTTCGGCCAGGAAAACATTAGCCCACCTCTGCAAAAAAAATATTTGCTAACCGTCTTCATGCATATTTCATTCAACGATTGAATAGAAAACTCAATAGCCGACAACGGTCGTGAAATAGTCCCGACTGATATTTTTCAGCCGGCATTGCGCATTTCTTTTTAAAAAAACGCTCGCTGGCAGATTATGTTTTTTTCACCATCGAGGAAGTTTTCCTGTATTGGTATTGCATAAAAAATTAACAATGTAGGCCGGCTAGGTTTTTTTGTGCGAGCTCAACCGACGTTTTGTTTCGGCCGAAACTGGCATGTTTATTTGTCCTGGAAAACATTAGCCCACCTCGGCAAAAAAATATTATTGACCGATATTGATCGAAAAAAATGACAGTCGACGTCGGTCAGGAATGATGACTGATCGAGGCCTAAAAAAGAAACTTCACAGGATGATGCCGATCGAACATTTCCTAACCGACATCATGCAAATTTCGTTCACGGATTGAATTGAAAACTCAATAGCCGACATCGGTCGTGAAGAAGCCCCGACTGATATTTTTCAGCCGACGTTGCGCAATTTTGTTTTTCAAAACGCTCGCTGTCATGTAATGTTTTTTTTTTTTACGGCACAGGAAGTTTTCTTGTTTTGGTGTTGCATAAAAAATTTAAAATGTAGGTCGGCTAGGTTTTTTTGTGCGAGCTCAACCGACTTTTCGTTTCGGCCGAAACTGGCATTTTCCCATTTATTCGGCCAGGAAAACATTAGCCCATCTCGGCAAAAAAATATTATTCACCGAAATGGATCGAAAAAAATGACGGTCGACCTCGGCCTGGAAAGATGACCGATCGAGGTCTAACAAAGAAGCTTCACCGGATGACGCCGATCGAACATTTCCTAACCGACGTCATGCAAATTTCGTTCAGGGATTGAATTGAAAACTCGTTAGGCGACATCTGTCGTGAAGTAGCGACCGATATTTTTCAGCCGACATTGCACAATTCTTTTTAGAAAAGCTCGCTGGTCGATAATGGTCTTTTTACGGCAGAGTAAGTTTTCTTGTTTTGGTGTTGCATAAAAAAGTTACAATGTACTTCGGCTAGGTTTTTCGTGCGAGTTCAACCGACATTTTGTTTCGGCCAGGAAAACATTAGCCCACCTCTGCAAAAAAAATATTTGCTAACCGTCTTCATGCATATTTCATTCAACGATTGAATAGAAAACTCAATAGCCGACAACGGTCGTGAAATAGTCCCGACTGATATTTTTCAGCCGGCATTGCGCATTTTTTTTTTAAAAAAACGCTCGCTGGCAGATTATGTTTTTTTCACCATCGAGGAAGTTTTCCTGTATTGGTATTGCATAAAAAATTAACAATGTAGGCCGGCTAGGTTTTTTTGTGCGAGCTCAACCGACGTTTTGTTTCGGCCGAAACTGGCATGTTTATTTGTCCTGGAAAACATTAGCCCACCTCGGCAAAAAAATATTATTGACCGATATTGATCGAAAAAAATGACAGTCGACGTCGGTCAGGAATGATGACTGATCGAGGCCTAAAAAAGAAACTTCACAGGATGATGCCGATCGAACATTTCCTAACCGACATCATGCAAATTTCGTTCACGGATTGAATTGAAAACTCAATAGCCGACATCGGTCGTGAAGAAGCCCCGACTGATATTTTTCAGCCGACGTTGCGCAATTTTGTTTTTCAAAACGCTCGCTGTCATGTAATGTTTTTTTTTTTTACGGCACAGGAAGTTTTCTTGTTTTGGTGTTGCATAAAAAATTTAAAATGTAGGTCGGCTAGGTTTTTTTGTGCGAGCTCAACCGACTTTTCGTTTCGGCCGAAACTGGCATTTTCCCATTTATTCGGCCAGGAAAACATTAGCCCATCTCGGCAAAAAAATATTATTCACCGAAATGGATCGAAAAAAATGACGGTCGACCTCGGCCTGGAAAGATGACCGATCGAGGTCTAACAAAGAAGCTTCACCGGATGACGCCGATCGAACATTTCCTAACCGACGTCATGCAAATTTCGTTCAGGGATTGAATTGAAAACTCGTTAGGCGACATCTGTCGTGAAGTAGCGACCGATATTTTTCAGCCGACATTGCACAATTCTTTTTAGAAAAGCTCGCTGGTCGATAATGGTCTTTTTACGGCAGAGTAAGTTTTCTTGTTTTGGTGTTGCATAAAAAAGTTACAATGTACTTCGGCTAGGTTTTTCGTGCGAGTTCAACCGACATTTTGTTTCGGCCAGGAAAACATTAGCCCACCTCTGCAAAAAAAATATTTGCTAACCGTCTTCATGCATATTTCATTCAACGATTGAATAGAAAACTCAATAGCCGACAACGGTCGTGAAATAGTCCCGACTGATATTTTTCAGCCGGCATTGCGCATTTTTTTTTAAAAAAACGCTCGCTGCCAGATTATGTCTTTTTCACCATCGAGGAAGTTTTCCTGTATTGGTATTGCATAAAAAATTAACAATGTAGGCCGGCTAGGTTTTTTTGTGCGAGCTCAACCGACGTTTTGTTTCGGCCGAAACTGGCATGTTTATTTGTCCTGGAAAACATTAGCCCACCTCGGCAAAAAAATATTATTGACCGATATTGATCGAAAAAAATGACAGTCGACGTCGGTCAGGAATGATGACTGATCGAGGCCTAAAAAAGAAACTTCACAGGATGATGCCGATCGAACATTTCCTAACCGACATCATGCAAATTTCGTTCACGGATTGAATTGAAAACTCAATAGCCGACATCGGTCGTGAAGAAGCCCCGACTGATATTTTTCAGCCGACGTTGCGCAATTTTGTTTTTCAAAACGCTCGCTGTCATGTAATGTTTTTTTTTTTTACGGCACAGGAAGTTTTCTTGTTTTGGTGTTGCATAAAAAATTTAAAATGTAGGTCGGCTAGGTTTTTTTGTGCGAGCTCAACCGACTTTTCGTTTCGGCCGAAACTGGCATTTTCCCATTTATTCGGCCAGGAAAACATTAGCCCATCTCGGCAAAAAAATATTATTCACCGAAATGGATCGAAAAAAATGACGGTCGACCTCGGCCTGGAAAGATGACCGATCGAGGTCTAACAAAGAAGCTTCACCGGATGACGCCGATCGAACATTTCCTAACCGACGTCATGCAAATTTCGTTCAGGGATTGAATTGAAAACTCGTTAGGCGACATCTGTCGTGAAGTAGCGACCGATATTTTTCAGCCGACATTGCACAATTCTTTTTAGAAAAGCTCGCTGGTCGATAATGGTCTTTTTACGGCAGAGTAAGTTTTCTTGTTTTGGTGTTGCATAAAAAAGTTACAATGTACTTCGGCTAGGTTTTTCGTGCGAGTTCAACCGACATTTTGTTTCGGCCAGGAAAACATTAGCCCACCTCTGCAAAAAAAATATTTGCTAACCGTCTTCATGCATATTTCATTCAACGATTGAATAGAAAACTCAATAGCCGACAACGGTCGTGAAATAGTCCCGACTGATATTTTTCAGCCGGCATTGCGCATTTTTTTTTAAAAAAACGCTCGCTGCCAGATTATGTCTTTTTCACCATCGAGGAAGTTTTCCTGTATTGGTATTGCATAAAAAATTAACAATGTAGGCCGGCTAGGTTTTTTTGTGCGAGCTCAACCGACGTTTTGTTTCGGCCGAAACTGGCATGTTTATTTGTCCTGGAAAACATTAGCCCACCTCGGCAAAAAAATATTATTGACCGATATTGATCGAAAAAAATGACAGTCGACGTCGGTCAGGAATGATGACTGATCGAGGCCTAAAAAAGAAACTTCACAGGATGATGCCGATCGAACATTTCCTAACCGACATCATGCAAATTTCGTTCACGGATTGAATTGAAAACTCAATAGCCGACATCGGTCGTGAAGAAGCCCCGACTGATATTTTTCAGCCGACGTTGCGCAATTTTGTTTTTCAAAACGCTCGCTGTCATGTAATGTTTTTTTTTTTACGGCACAGGAAGTTTTCTTGTTTTGGTGTTGCATAAAAAATTTAAAATGTAGGTCGGCTAGGTTTTTTTGTGCGAGCTCAACCGACTTTTCGTTTCGGCCGAAACTGGCATTTTCCCATTTATTCGGCCAGGAAAACATTAGCCCATCTCGGCAAAAAAATATTATTCACTGAAATGGATCGAAAAAAATGACGGTCGACCTCGGCCTGGAAGGATGACCGATCGAGGTCTAACAAAGAAGCTTCACCGGATGACGCCGATCGATCATTTCCTAACCGACGTCATGCAAATTTCGTTCAGGGATTGAATCGAAAACTCGTTAGGCGACATCTGTCGTGAAGTAGCGACCGATATTTTTCAGCCGACATTGCACAATTCTTTTTAGAAAAGCTCGCTGGTCGATAATGGTCTTTTTACGGCAGAGTAAGTTTTCTTGTTTTGGTGTTGCATAAAAAAGTTACAATGTACTTCGGCTAGGTTTTTCGTGCGAGTTCAACCGACATTTTGTTTCGGCCAGGAAAACATTAGCCCACCTCTGCAAAAAAAATATTTGCTAACCGTCTTCATGCATATTTCATTCAACGATTGAATAGAAAACTCAATAGCCGACAACGGTCGTGAAATAGTCCCGACTGATATTTTTCAGCCGGCATTGCGCATTTTTTTTTTAAAAAAACGCTCGCTGGCAGATTATGTCTTTTTCACCATCGAGGAAGTTTTCCTGTATTGGTATTGCATAAAAAATTAACAATGTAGGCCGGCTAGGTTTTTTTGTGCGAGCTCAACCGACGTTTTGTTTCGGCCGAAACTGGCATGTTTATTTCTCCTGGAAAACATTAGCCCACCTCGGCAAAAAGATATTATTGATCGATATTGATCGAAAAAAATGACAGTCGACGTCGGTCAGGAATGATGACTGATCGAGGCCTAAAAAAGAAACTTCAAAGGATGATGCCGATCGAACATTTCCTAACCGACATCATGCAAATTTCGTTCACGGATTGAATTGAATACTCAATAGCCGACATCGGTCGTGAAGAAGCCCCGACTGATATTTTTCAGCCGACGTTGCGCAATTTTGTTTTTCAAAACGCTCGCTGTCATGTAATGTTTTTTTTTTACGGCACAGGAAGTTTTCTTGTTTTGGTGTTGCATAAAAAATTTAAAATGTAGGTCGGCTAGGTTTTTTTGTGCGAGCTCAACCGACTTTTCGTTTCGGCCGAAACTGGCATTTTCCCATTTATTCGGCCAGGAAAACATTAGCCCATCTCGGCAAAAAAATATTATTCACCGAAATGGATCGAAAAAAATGACGGTCGACCTCGGCCTGGAAAGATGACCGATCGAGGTCTAACAAAGAAGCTTCACCGGATGACGCCGATCGAACATTTCCTAACCGACGTCATGCAAATTTCGTTCAGGGATTGAATTGAAAACTCGTTAGGCGACATCTGTCGTGAAGTAGCGACCGATATTTTTCAGCCGACATTGCACAATTCTTTTTAGAAAAGCTCGCTGGTCGATAATGGTCTTTTTACGGCAGATTAAGTTTTCTAGAATTACTACGGTTATCCGAGTAGTAGATACCATCAAACAAACTATAACTGATTTAATGAGCCATTCGCAGTTTCACAGTCTGAATTAGTTCATACTTACACATGCATGGCTTAATCTTTCAGACAAGCATATGACTACTGGCAGGATCAACCAGGTAGCATCCGTTAATGACCAAGCACCTGCCACGAGCATTGCCAGCGCTAGCTAACTAAGAGTAGTAGCATCGCGTTGACAAAGCAAGCGCCAGGGCAAGCGTCATCCGAGAAAGTTACAATGTACTTCGGCTAGATTTTTCGTGCGAGTTCAACCGACATTTTGTTTCGGCCAGGAAAACATTAGCCCACCTCTGCAAAAAAAATATTTGCTAACCGTCTTCATGCATATTTCATTCAACGATTGAATAGAAAACTCAATAGCCGACAACGGTCGTGAAATAGTCCCGACTGATATTTTTCAGCCGGCATTGCGCATTTTTTTTTAAAAAAACGCTCGCTGGCAGATTATGTTTTTTTCACCATCGAGGAAGTTTTCCTGTATTGGTATTGCATAAAAAATTAACAATGTAGGCCGGCTAGGTTTTTTTGTGCGAGCTCAACCGACGTTTTGTTTCGGCCGAAACTGGCATGTTTATTTGTCCTGGAAAACATTAGCCCACCTCGGCAAAAAAATATTATTGACCGATATTGATCGAAAAAAATGATAGTCGACGTCGGTCAGGAATGATGACTGATCGAGGCCTAAAAAAGAAACTTCACAGGATGATGCCGATCGAACATTTCCTAACCGACATCATGCAAATTTCGTTCACGGATTGAATTGAAAACTCAATAGCCGACATCGGTCGTGAAAAAGCCCCGACTGATATTTTTCAGCCGACGTTGCGCAATTTTGTTTTTCAAAACGCTCGCTGTCATGTAATGTTTTTTTTTTACGGCACAGGAAGTTTTCTTGTTTTGGTGTTGCATAAAAAATTTAAAATGTAGGTCGGCTAGGTTTTTTTGTGCGAGCTCAACCGACTTTTCGTTTCGGCCGAAACTGGCATTTTCCCATTTATTCGGCCAGGAAAACATTAGCCCATCTCGGCAAAAAAATATTATTCACCGAAATGGATCGAAAAAAATGACGGTCGACCTCGGCCTGGAAAGATGACCGATCGAGGTCTAACAAAGAAGCTTCACCGGATGACGCCGATCGAACATTTCCTAACCGACGTCATGCAAATTTCGTTCAGGGATTGAATTGAAAACTCGTTAGGCGACATCTGTCGTGAAGTAGCGACCGATATTTTTCAGCCGACATTGCACAATTCTTTTTAGAAAAGCTCGCTGGTCGATAATGGTCTTTTTACGGCAGAGTAAGTTTTCTTGTTTTGGTGTTGCATAAAAAAGTTACAATGTACTTCGGCTAGGTTTTTCGTGCGAGTTCAACCGACATTTTGTTTCGGCCAGGAAAACATTAGCCCACCTCTGCAAAAAAAAATTTGCTAACCGTCTTCATGCATATTTCATTCAACGATTGAATAGAAAACTCAATAGCCGACAACGGTCGTGAAATAGTCCCGACTGATATTTTTCAGCCGGCATTGCGCATTTTCTTTTAAAAAAACGCTCGCTGGCAGATTATGTCTTTTTCACCATCGAGGAAGTTTTCCTGTATTGGTATTGCATAAAAAATTAACAATGTAGGCCGGCTAGGTTTTTTTGTGCGAGCTCAACCGACGTTTTGTTTCGGCCGAAACTGGCATGTTTATTTGTCCTGGAAAACATTAGCCCACCTCGGCAAAAAAATATTATTGACCGATATTGATCGAAAAAAATGACAGTCGACGTCGGTCAGGAATGATGACTGATCGAGGCCTAAAAAAGAAACTTCACAGGATGATGCCGATCGAACATTTCCTAACCGACATCATGCAAATTTCGTTCACGGATTGAATTGAAAACTCAACAGCCGACATCGGTCGTGAAATAGCCTCGCTGATATTTTTCAGCCGACATTGAGCAATTATTTTAAGCAACTCTCGCTGGCAGATAATGTTTATTTTGACGGCAAAGGAAGTTTTCTTGTTTTGGTGTTGCATAAAAAATTTACAATGTACGTCGACTAGGTTTTTTCGTGCGAGCTCAACCGACGATTTGTTTCGGCAAAAACTGGCATGTTCCTTTTAATATGGCCAGGAAAACATTAGCCCACCTCGGCAAAAAAAAATTTGCTAACCGACTACATGCATTTTTCATTCAGGGATTGAGTAGAAAACTCAATAGCCGACAACGATCGTGAAATAGCCCCGACTAATATTTTTCTGCCAATATTGCGCAATTTTTTCTTAAAAACTCTCGCTGGCAGATAATGTTTTTTTTTTATGGCAGAGGAAGTTTTCTAGTTTTGGGGTTGCATAAAAGAATTTCAATGTATGTCGGCTAGGTTTTTTTGTGTGAGCTCAACCGACGTTTTGTTTCGGCCGAAACTGACATGTTCCCATTTATTCGGCAGGGAAAACATTAGCCTATCTCGGCAAAAAAATATTATTCACCGATATTGATCGAAAAAAATGGCAGTCGATTTCGGCCAGGAAAGATGACCGATCGAGGTCTAAAAATGAAGCATCACCGGATGTCGCCGATCGAACATTTCCTAACTGACATCATGCAAATTTCATTCAGGGATTGAATAAAAAACTCATTAGTCGACATCGGTAGTGAAGTAGCCCCGACTGATATTTTTCAGCCGACATTGAGCATCGTTTTTTGAAAAAGTCTCGCTGGCAGATAATGGTTTTTTTACTGTAGAGGAAGTTTTCTTGTTTTGGTGTTACATAAAAAATTTACAATGTAGGTCGGCTAGGTTTTTTTGTGCGAGCTCAACCGACCTTTTGTTTTGGCCGAAAATGGCATGTTCCCATTTATTCGGCCAGGAAAACATTAGCCCATCTCGGTAAAAAAATATTATTCACCGACATTGATCGAAAAAAATGATAGTCGACATCGGCCAGGAAACATGACCGATCGAGTTCTAAAAAAGAAGCTTCACAAAATGACGCCGATCGAACATTTCCTAACCGACATCATGCAAATTTCGTTTACGGATTGAATTGAAAACTCAATAGCCGACATCGGTCGTGAAGTAGCCCCGACTGATATTTTTCAGCCGACATTGCGCAATTTTTTTTAAAAAACGCTCGCTGGCGGATAATCTTTTTTTAATGGCAGAGGAAGTTTTCTTGTTTTGGTGTTGCATAAAAAGTTTACAATGTAGGTCGGCTAGGTTTTTTTGTGCGATCTCAACTGATGTTTTGTTTCGGCCGAAACAGGCATGTTCCCATTTATTCGGCCAGGAAAACATTAGCCCATCTCGGCAAAAAAGATATTATCCACCGATATTGATCGAAAAAAATGACAGTCGACGTCGGCTAGAAAAGATGACCGATCGAGGTCTAAAAAAGAAGCATCACAAGATGACGCCGATCAAACATTTCCTAACCGACATCATGCAAATTTCATTCACGGATTGAATATAAAACTCAATAGCCGACATCGGTCGTGAAGTAGCCCCGACTGATATTTTTCAGCCGACATTGCGCAATTTTTTTTAAAAAACGCTCGCTGGCGGATAATGTTTTTTTTATGGCAGAGGAAGTGTTCTTGTTTTGGTGTTGCATAAAAAATTTACAATGTAGGTCGGCTAGGTTTTTTTCTGCAAGCTCAACCGACGTTTTGTTTTGGCCGAAACGGGCATGTTGCAATTTATTCGGTCAGGAAAACATTAGTCCATCTCGGCAAAAAAATATTATTCACCGATATTGATAAAAAAAAATGACAGTCGCCGTCGGCCAGGAAAGATGACCGATCCAGGTCTAAAACAGAAGCATCACCGGATGACGCCGATCAAACATTTCCTAATCGACATCATGCATATTTCATTCAGGGATTGAATAGAAAACTCATTAGCCAACATCGGTCGTGAAGTAGCCCGACTGATATTTTTCAGCCGACATTGCGCAATTTTTTTTACACAAGACTCGCTGGCGGATAATGTTTTTTTTTATGGCAGAGGAAGTTTTCTTGTTTTGGTGTTGCATAAAAAATTTACAATGTAGGTCGGCTAGGTTTTTTTGTGCGAGCTCAACCGACGTTTGTTTTGGCGGAAACTGGCATGTTCCCATTTATTCAGCCAGGAAAACATTAACCCATCTCGGCAAAAATATATTATTCACCGATATTGATCGAAATAAATGACAGTCGATTTCGGCCAGGAAAGATGACCGATCGAGATCTAAAAATGAAGCATCACCGGATGTCGCCGATCGAACATTTCCTAACTGACATCATGCAAATTTCATTCAGGGATTGAATAAAAAACTCATTAGCCAACATCGGTCGTGAAGTAGCCCCGACTGATATTTTTCAGCTGACATTGAGCATCGTTTTTTGAAAAACTCTCGCTGGCAGATAATGGTTTTTTTTACTGTAGAGGAAGTTTTCTTGTTTTGGTGTTGCATAAAAAATTTACAATGTAGGTCGGCTAGGTTTTTTTGTGCGATATCAACCGACGTTTTGTTACGGCCGAAACAGGCATGTTCCCATTTATTTGGCCAGGAAAACATTAGCCCAACTCGGCAAAAAAAATATTATTCACCGATATTGATCTAAAAAAATGACAGTCGATTTCGGCCAGGAAAGATGGCCGATCGAGGTCGAAAAATGAAGCATCACCGGACGACGCCGATCGAACATTTCCTAACCGACATCATGGAAATTTCATTTAGGCATTGAAATGAAAACTCAATAGCCGAAATCGGTCGTGAAATAGTCCCGCCTGATATTTTTCTGCCGCATTGTGCAAATATTTTTTAAAAACTCTCTCTGGCGGATAAAGTATTTTTTTACGGCAGAGGAACTTTTCTTGTTTTGGTGTAGCATAAAAAATTTACAATGTAGGTCGGCTAGGTTTTTTGGTGCGAGCTCAACCGATGTTTTGTTTCGGCCGAAACAGGCATGTTCCCATTTATTCGGCACGGAAAACATTAGCCCATCTCGGCAAAAAAAATATTATTCACCGATATTGATCGAAAAAAATGTCAGTCGACGTCGGCCAGAAAAGATGACCGATCGAGGTCTAAAACAGAAACATCACCGGATGACGCCGATCACACATTTCCTAACCGACATCATGCAAATTTCATTCACGGATTGAATTGAAAACTCAATAGCCGACATCGGTCGTGAAATAGCCCCGACTGATATTTTTCAGCCGACATTGTGCAAATTTTTTTTAAAAACTCTCTCTCGCGGATGATGTTTATTTTACGACAGAGGAAGTTTTCTTGTTTCGGTGTTACATAAAAAATTTACAATGAAAGTCGGCTAGGTTTTTTTGTGCGAGCTCAACCGACGTTTTGTTTCGGCTAAAACGGGTATGTTGCCATTTATGCGGCCAGGAAAACATTAGCCCATCTCGACAAAAATATATTATTCACCGATATTGATAAAAAAAATGACAGTCGACGTTGGCCAGGAAAGATGACCGATCGAGGTCCAAAAAAGACGCTTCACAGGATGATGCCGATCGAACATTTCCTAACCGACGTCATGGAAATTTCAATTAGGCATTGAAATGAAAACTCAATAGCCGAAATCGGTCGTGAAATAGCCCCGACTGATATTTTTCTGCCGCATTGTGCAAAATTTTTGTAAAAACTCTCTCTGGCGGATAATGTTTATTTTACGGCAGAGGAAGTTTTCTTGTTTTGGTGTTGCATAAAAAATTTACAATGTAGGCCGGCTAGGTTTTTTTGTGCGATCTCAACCGACGTTTTGTTTCGGCCGAAACAGGCATGTTCCCATTTATTCGGCCAGGAAAACATTAGTCCATCTCGGCAAAAAAAATATTATCCACCGATATTGATCGAAAAAAATGACAGTCGACGTCGGCCAGAAAAGATGACCGATCGAGGTCTAAAACAGAAAAGTCACCGGATGACGCCGACCAAATATTTCTTAACCGACATCATGCAAATTTCATTCACGGATTGAATTGAAAACTCAATAGCCGACATCGGTCGTGAAGTAGCCCCGACTGATCTTTTTCAGCTGACAATGCGTAATTTTTTTTAAAAAACGCTCGCTGGCGGATAATGTTTTTTTTTATGGCAGAGGAAGTTTTCTTGTTTTGGTGTTGCATAAAAAATTTACAATGTAGGTCGGCTAGGTTTTTTTCTGCAAAATCAACCGACGTTTTGTTTCGGCCGAAATGGGCATGTTGCCATTTATTCAGTCAGGAAAACATTAGCCCATCTCGACAAAAAAATATTATTCACCGATATTGATAAAAAAAATGACAGTCGACGTCGGCCAGGAAAGATGACCGATCCAGGTCTAAAACAGAAGCATCACCGGATGACGCCGATCAAACATTTCCTAATCGACATCATGCATATTTCATTCAGGGATTGAATAGAAAACTCATTAGCCAACATCGGTCGTGAAGTAGCCCGACTGATATTTTTCAGCCGACATTGCGCAATTTTTTTTACACAAGACTCGCTGGCGGATAATGTTTTTTTTTATGGCAGAGGAAGTTTTCTTGTTTTGGTGTTGCATAAAAAATTTACAATGTAGGTCGGCTAGTTTTTTTGTGCGAGCTCAACCGACGTTTGTTTTGGCGGAAACTGGCATGTTCCCATTTATTCAGCCAGGAAAACATTAACCCATCTCGGCAAAAATATATTATTCACCGATATTGATCGAAATAAATGACAGTCGATTTCGGCCAGGAAAGATGACCGATCGAGATCTAAAAATGAAGCATCACCGGATGTCGCCGATCGAACATTTCCTAACTGACATCATGCAAATTTCATTCAGGGATTGAATAAAAAACTCATTAGCCGACATCGGTCGTGAAGTAGCCCCGACTGATATTTTTCAGCTGACATTGAGCATCGTTTTTTGAAAAACTCTCGCTGGCAGATAATGGTTTTTTTTACTGTAGAGGAAGTTTTCTTGTTTTGGTGTTGCATAAAAAATTTACAATGTAGGTCGGCTAGGTTTTTTTGTGCGATATCAACCGACGTTTTGTTACGGCCGAAACAGGCATGTTCCCATTTATTCGGCCAGGAAAACATTAGCCCAACTCGGCAAAAAAAATATTATTCACCGATATTGATCTAAAAAAATGACAGTCGATTTCGGCCAGGAAAGATGGCCGATCGAGGTCGAAAAATGAAGCATCACCGGACGACGCCGATCGAACATTTCCTAACCGACATCATGGAAATTTCATTCAGGCATTGAAATGAAAACTCAATAGCCGAAATCGGTCGTGAAATAGTCCCGCCTGATATTTTTCTGCCGCATTGTGCAAATTTTTTGTAAAAACTCTCTCTGGCGGATAATGTTTATTTTACGGCAGAGGAAGATTTCTTGTTTTGGTGTTGCATAAAAAATTTACAATGTAGGTCGGCTAGGTTTTTTTGTGCAATCTCAACCGACGTTTTCTTTCGGCCGAAACAGGCATGTTCCCATTTATTCGGACAGGAAAACATTAGTCCATCTCGGCAAAAAAAATATTATCCACCGATATTGATCGAAAAAAATGACAGTCGACGTTGGCCAGGAAAGATGACCGATCGAGGTTAAAAAGGAAGCATCACCGCATGACCCTGATCGAACATTTCCTTACCGACATCATGCATATTTCATTAAGGGATTGAATAGAAAACTCAATAGCCGACATCGGTCGTGAAGTAGCCCCGACTGATATTTTTCAGCTGACATTGCGCAATTTTTTTTAAAAAACGCTCGCTGGCGGATAATGTTTTTTTTTATGGCAGAGGAAGTTTTCTTGTTTTGGTGTTGCATAAAAAATGTTGGTCGGCTAGGTTTTTTTGTGAGATTTCAACCGACGTTTTGTTTCGGCCGAAACAGGCATGTTCCCATTTATTCGGCCAGGAAAACATTGGTCGAACTCGGCAAAAAAAATATTATTCACCGATATTGATCGAAAAAAATGACAGTCGATTTCGGCCAGGAAAGATGGCCGATCGAGGTCGAAAAATGAAGCATCACCGGATGACGCCGATCGAACATTTCCTAACCGACATCATGGAAATTTCATTCAGGCATTGAAATGAAAAGTCAATAGCCGAAATCGGTCGTGAAATAGCCCCGACTGATATTTTTCTGCCGCATTGTGCAAAATTTTTGTAAAAACTCTCTCTGGCGGATAATGTTTATTTTACGGCAGAGGAAGATTTCTTGTTTTGGTGTTGCATAAAAAATGTAGGTCGGCTAGTTTTTTTTGTGCGAGCTCAACCGACGTTTGTTTCGGCCGAAACTGGCATGTTCCCATTTATTCAGCCAGGAAAACATTAACCCATCTCGGCAAAAAAATATTATTCACCGATATTGATCGAAAAGAATGACAATCGACATCGGACAGGAAACATGACTGATCGAGGTGTAAAAAAGACGCTTCACAGGATGATGCCGATCGAACATTTCCTAACCGACATCATGGAAATTTCGTTCAGGCATTGAAATGAAAACTCAATAGCCGAAATCGGTCGTGAAATAGCCCTGACTGATATTTTTCAGCCGACATTGCGCAATTTTTTTTTACAAAACACTCGCTGGTGGATAATGTTTTTTTTATGGCAGAGGAAGTTTTCTTGTTTTTGTGTTGCATAAAAAATGTAGGTCGGCTAAGTTTTTTTGTGCGAGCTCAACCGACGTTTGTTTCGGCCGAAACTGGCATGTTCCCATTTATTCAGCCTGGAAAACATTAGCCCATCTCGGCAAAAAAATATTATTCATCGATATTGATCGAAAAAAAAGACAGTCGACATCGGCCAGGAATCATGACTGATCGAGGTCTAAAAAAGAGGCTTCACAAAATGATGCCGATCGAAATTTCATAACCGACATCATGCAAATTTTGTTCATGGATTGAATAGAAAACTCAATAGCCGACATCGGTCGTGAAATAGCCCCGACTGATATTTTTCAGCCGACATTGCACAATTTTTTTTTAAAAAACGCTCGCTGGCCGATAATGTTTTTTTTATGGTATAGGAAGTTTTCTTGTTTTGGTGTTGCATAAAAAATTTACAATGTAGGTCGGCTAGGTTTTTTTGTGGGAGCTCAACCGACCTTTTGTTTAGGCCGAAACTGGCATGTTCCCATTTATTCGGCCAGGAAAACATTTGCCCATCTCGGCAAAAAAATATTATTCACCGATATTGATCGAAAAAAATGACAGTTGACGTCGGCCAGGAAAGATGACCGATCGAGGTCTAAAAAAGAAGAATCATCGGATGACGCCGATTGAACATGATATGAACCCTCATGGCATAAGGATTGACTTAGGATCGTCTAGGATTAAACCTTGATGGAAAATCCGGAAATTGATTAAGGATGAAAAATAAGGTGGTTAATTTCGTGGGTCTTAATAATGTGGTTCTTGGCATAAAATGGATTAATGGGATGGTAAAACGTAGGTTAAGTGGTGGCTGGACAGAAAGATAGAAATGGAAATAACTCAAGCTACAGAGCTCCAAATGAGGTGATTCCAAAATGACGTGAGAGGTCTCGTTTTGAAATTCAATTTAGGCTCAAGAATCACTTAATTTGAGTGTGTAAAATGGGAGTTATGGCCACGAGATAATTCTGGGCAGAAGTGGATTTTCTGTAATAGTGGTTTGAAAGAACAAGGTTGAAGATGAAAGGAAGGAAAGAATCACTCTTTCTGGCGAGGGCAACACACAAAGGTTGTAAAAGTCCTTTGATGCAGTCAGGGTGTTCTTGAATCACTCAAGAATTTATTAGAATCACTCTCACTAAGATAAAAGAGATAAACTCTAATTTTCTGAATAAAACTCAACTTGTGTTTATTGATAAAATGGTTCAGCTTATATAGAAGCTTTACAACAGATTTTAGTAATGACCCACTAACCAAGAATTAAAATAACTTAATGCCATTAACATAGGGAATTAAAAAAAACTTAATGGCTGAGTGTAACTGAAATTGTGGCAACCAAAAGTCACCCCCAACAGCCAACAAGTCAGCCACCATTTGGTCTCCCAAAAGGCTGATGCCTAGGTTGCCAATTGGGCCCTTATTACAACTTGAACTAAACCTAACTAAAGCCCTTTTAGTTGATTAACCCAAAACATATTTTTGATCAGCCAACTTTACAAGGATTGGGCCATTATTTAGACAAACTAAACACTCTCGCAGGCAGATAATGGGTTTTTTACGGTAGAGGAAGTTTTCTTATTTTGGTGTTGCATAAAAAATTTACAGTGTAGGTCGGCTAGGTTTTTTTGTGCGAGCTCAACCAACCTTTTGTTTGGGCCGAAACTGGTATGTTCCCATTTATTCGGCAAGGAAAACATTAGCCCATCTCGGCAAAAAAATATTATTCACCGATATTGATCGAAAAAAATGACAGTCGACTTTGGCCAGGAAACATGACCGATCGAGGTCTAAAAAAGAAGCTTCACAAGATGATGCCGATCGAACTTTTCCTAACCGACATCATGCAAATTTCGTTCACGGATTGAATTGAAAACTCAATAGCCGACATCGGTCGTGAAGTAGCCCCGACTGATATTTTTCAGCAGACATTGAACAATTTTTTTTTAAAAACGCTCGCTGGCCGATAATGTTTTTTTTACGGCAGAGGAAGTTTTCTTGTTTTGGTGTTGCATAAAAAATTTACAATGTAGGTCGGCTAGGTTTTTTTTTTTGCGAGCTCGACCGACCTTTTGTTTGGGCCAAAACTGGCATGTTCCCATTTATTCGGCCAGGAAAACATTAGCCCATCTCGGCAAAAAAAATATTATTCACCAATACTGATCGAAAAAAATGACAGTCGACATCGGCCAGGAAACATGAATAATCGAGGTCTAAAAAAGAAGCTTCACAAAATGACGTCGATCGAACATTTCATAACCAACATCATGCAAATTTCGTTCACAGATTGAATTGAAAACTCAATAGCCGACATCGGTAATGAAATAGCCCCGACTGATATTTTTTAGCCGACATTGAGCAATTTTTTTTTAAAAAACTCTCGCTAGCAGATAATGTTTTTTAACGGCTGAGGAAGTTTTCTTGTTTTGGTGTTGCATAAAAAATTTACAATGTAGGTCAGCTAGGTTTTTTTCTGAGAGCTCAACCGACGTTTTGTTTCGGCCGAAACTGGCATGTTCCCATTAATTCGGGCAGGAAAACATTAGCCCATCTCGGCAAAAATAATATTATTCACCGATATTGATCGAAAAAAATGACAGTCGACGTCTGCCAGGAAAGATGACCGATCGAGGTCTAAAATAGAAGAATCATCGGATGACGCCGATCGAACATTTCCTAACTGACATAATGCAAATTTCATTTAGGGATTGAATAAAAAACTCATTTGCCGACATCGGTCGTGAAATAGCCCCGACTGATATTTTTCAGCCGACATTGCGCAATTTTTTTTTAAAAATGCTCGCTGGCCGATAATGTTTTTTTTTTTTTACGGCAGAGGAAGTTTTCTTGTTTTGGTGTTGCATAAAAAAATTTTAATGTAGGTCGGCTAGGTTTTTTTGTGGGAGCTCAACCGACCTTTTGTTTGGGCCGAAACTGGCATGTTCCCATTTATTCGGCAAGGAAAACATTAGCCCATCTCGGAAAAAAAATATTATTCACCGATATTGATCGAAAAAAATGACAGTCGACGTCGGCCAGGAAACATGATCGATCGAGGTCTATAAATGAAGCTTCACAGGATGAGACCGATCGAACATTTCCTTACAGACATCATGCAAATTTCGTTCACGAATTTAATTGAAAACTCAATAGCCGACATCGAACGTGAAATAACCCCGACTGATATTTTTAAGCCGACAGTGCGCAATTTTTTTTTAAAAACGCTCGCTGGCCGATAATGTTTTTTTTACGGCAGAGTAAGTTTTTTTGTTTTGGTGCTGCATAAAAAATTTACAATGTAGGTCGGCTAGGTTTTTGTGTGCGAGGTCAACTGACCTTTTGTTTGGGCCGAAACTGGCATGTTCCCATTTATTCGGCCAGGAAAACATTAGCCCATCTCGGCAAAAGAATATTATTCACCGATATTGATCGAAAAATGACAGTTGACGTGGGCCAGGAAAGATGACTGATCGAGATCTCAAAAAGAAGCTTCACAGGATGATGCCGATCGAACATTTCCTAACCGACATCATGCAACTTTCATTCAGGGATTGAATTGAAAACTCAATAGCCGACATCGGTCGTGAAATAGCCCCAACTGATATTTTTCAGACGACATTGAGCAATTTTTTTTAAAAAACGCTCGCTGGCCGATAATGTTTTTTTTTACGGCACAGGAAGTTTTCTTGTTTTGGTGTTGCATAAAAAATTTACAATGTAGGTCGGTTAGGTTTTTTTGAGCAACCTCAACCGACATTTTGTTTCGGCCGAAACTGGCATGTTCCTATTTATTCGGCCAGGAAAACATTAGCCCATCTCGGCAAAAGAATATTATTCACCGATATTGATCGCAAAAAATGACTGTCGATGTCGGCCAGGAAACATGACCGATCGAGGTCTATAAATGAAGCTTCATTGGATGAGGCCGATCGAACATTTCCTTACAGACATCATGCAAATTTCGTTCACGGATTGAATTGAAATCTCAATAGCCGACATCGGTCGTGAAATAGCCCCGACTGATATTTTTCAGCAGACATTGAGCAATTTTTTTTGAAAAACTCTCGCTGGCAGATAATGCTTTTTTTACGGTAGAGGAAGTTTTCTTATTTTGGTGTTGCAAATGATATTTACAATGTAGGTCA
This sequence comes from Glycine soja, assembly GCF_004193775.1. NCBI lineage: Eukaryota > Viridiplantae > Streptophyta > Magnoliopsida > Fabales > Fabaceae > Glycine > Glycine soja. The sequence goes on along the minus strand of NW_021143890.1, from coordinate 98,152 downwards.
GCTAGGTTTTTTTGTGCGAGCTCAACCGACCTTTTGCTTGGTCCGAAACTGGCATGTTCCCATTTATTCGGCCAGGAAAACAATAGACCATCTCGGCAAAAAAAATATTATTCAACTATATTGATCGAAAAAAATGACAGTGGACATCGGCTAGGAAACATGACTGATCGAGGTCTAGAAAAGAAGCTTCACAAGATGATGCCGATGAAACTTTTCCTAATTGATATCACGCAAATTTCGTTCATGGATTGAATTGAAAACTCAATAGCCGACATCGGTCGTGAAATAGCCCCAATTGATATTTTTCAGCCGACATTGAGCAATTTTTTTGAAAAACTCTCGCTGGCAGATAATCGTTCTTTTACGGTAGAGGAAGTTTTCTTGTATTGGTGTTGCATAAAAAATTTACAATGTAGGTCGGCTAGGTTTTTTTGTGCGAGCTAAACCGACCTTTTGTTTGGGCCGAAACTGGCACGTTCCCATTTATTCGGCCAGGAAAACATTAGACCATCTCGGCAAAAAAATATTAGTCACCGATATTGATTGAAAAAAATGACAGTCGATGTCGGCCAGGAAACATGACCGATCGAGGTCTAAAAAAGAAGCTTCACAAGATGTTGCCGATCGAACTTTTCCTAACCAACATCATGCAATTTTCGTTCACGGATTGAATTGAAAACTCAATAGCCGACATCGATCGTGAAATAGCCCCGATTGATATTTTTCATCCGACATTGAGCAATTTTTTTTTAAAAACTCTCGATGGCAGATAATGTTTTTTTTTACGGCAGAGGAAGTTTTCTAGTTTTGGTGTTGCATAAAAAATGTACAATGTAGGTCGGCTAGGTTTTTTTGTGCGAGCTCAATCGACGTTTTGTTTCGGCCGAAATTGGAATGTTCCCATTTATTCGGTCAGAAAAACATTAACCCACCTCGGCAAAAAAATATTTGCCAACCGACTTCATGCTTATTTCAATCAGGGATTGAATAGAAAACTCAATAGCCGACAACGGTCGTGAAATAGCCCCGACTGATATTTTTCAGCCGACATTGTGCAATTTTTATTTAAAAACGCTAGCTGGCCGATAATGTTTTTTTTACGGCAGAGGAAGTTTTCTTGTTTTGGTGTTGCATAAAAAATGTACAATGTAAGTCGGCTAGGTTTTTTTGTGCGAGCTCAACCGACGTTTTGTTTCGGCCAAACTGGCATGTTCCCATTTATTCGGCCAGGAAATGATTAGCCCATCTCGGGAAAAAAATATTATTCGCCGATATTGATCGAAAAAAATGACAGTCGACGTCGCCCAGGAAACATGACCGATCGAGGTCTATAAATGAAGCTTCACAGGATGATGCTGATCGAACATTTCCTAACCGACATCATGCAAATTTCGTTCACGGATTGAATTGAAAACTCCTTAGCCGACATCGGTCGTAAAGTAGCCCCGACTGATATTTTTCATCCGACATTGCGCAATTATTTTTAAAAAACACTCGCTGGCAGACAATGTTTTTTTTACGGCAGAGGAAGTTTTCATGTTTTGGTGTTGCAAAAAAAATTTACAATGTAGGTCGGCTAGGTTTTTTTGTGCGAGGTCAACCGACCTATTGTTTGGGCCGAAACTGGCAAGTTCCCATTTATTCAGCCAGGAAAATATTAGCCCATCTCGGCAAAAAAAATATTATTCACCGATATTGATCGAAAAAAATGACAGTCGACATCGGCCAGGAAACATGACTGATCGAGGGCTAGAAAAGATGCTTCACAAGATGATGCCGATCAAACTTTTCCTAATTGATATCATGCAACTTTCTTTCGTGGATTGAATTGAAAACTCAATAGCCGACATCGGTCGTGAAATAGCCCCAAATGATATTTCTCAGCCGACATTGAGTACTTTTTTTTGAAAAACTCTCGCCGTTAGATAATGTTTCTTTTACGGTAGAGCAAGTTTTCTTGTTTTGGTGTTGCATAAAAAATTTACAATGTAGGTCGGCTAGGTTTTTTTGTGCGAGTTCAACCGACCTTTTGTTTGGGCCGAAACTGGCATGTTCCCATTTATTCGGCCAGGAAAATATTAGCCTATCTCGGCAAAAAAAATATTATTCACCGATATTGATCGAAAAAAATGACAGTCGACATCGGCCAGGAAACATGACCGATCGAGGTCAAAAAAAGAAGCTTCACAAGATGATGCGGATCGAATTTTTCCTAACCGACATCATGCAAATTTCGTTCACGGATTGGATTCATAACTCAATAGCCGACATCCGTCGTGAAGTAGCCCCGTCTGATATTTTTCAGCAGACATTGAGCAATTTTTTTTTAAAAAACGCTCGCTGGCCGATAATGTTTTTTTTTTACGGCAGAGGATGTTTTCATGTTTTGGTGTTGCAAAAAAAAATTTCAATGTAGGTCGGCTAGGTTTTTTTGTGGGAGGTCAACCGACCTTTTGTTTGGGCCGAAACTGCCATGTTCCCATTTATTCGGCCAGGAAAATATTAGCCCATCTCGGCAAAAAAAATATTATTCACCGATATTGATCGAAAAAAATGACAGTCGACATCGGCCAGGAAACATGACCGATCGAGGTCTAAAAAAGAAGCTTCACAAGATGATGCTGATCGAACTTGTCCTAACCGACATCATGCAAATTTCGTTCACAGATTGAATTGAAAACTCATTAGCCGGCATCGGTCGTGAAGTAGCCCCGACTGATATTTTTCATCCGACATTGCGCAATTTTTTTTAAAAAACACTCGCTGGCAGATATTGTTTTTTTTACGGCAGAGGAAGTTTTCATGTTTTGGTGTTGCATAAAAAATTTACAATGTAGGTCGGTTAGGCTTTTTTGAGCGAGCTCAACCGGCGTTTTTTTTCGGCCGAAATTGGCATGTTCCTATTTATTCGCCCAGGAAAATATGAGCCCATCTCGGCAAAAAAAATATTATTCACCGACATTGATCGAAAAAAAGGACAGTCGACATCGGCCAGGAAACATGACCGCCCGAGGTCTAAAAAAGAAGTTTCACAAGATGATGTTGATCGAACATTTCCTAACTGATATCATGCAAATTTCGTTCACGGAATGAATTGAAATCTCAATAGCCAACATCGGTCATGAAATAGCCCCGACTGATATTTTTCAGCAGACATTGAGCAATTTTTTTTGAAAAACTTTCCCTGGCAGATAATGGTTTTTTTACGGCAGAGGAAGTTTTCTTGCTTTGGTGTTGCAAAAAAAATTTACAATGTAGGTTGGCTAGATTTTTTTGTGCGAGTTCAACTGACCTTTTGTTTGGGCTGAAACTGGCATGTTCCTATTTATTAGGCAAGGAAAATATTAGCCCATCTCGGCAAAAAAAATATTATTCACCGGTATTGATCGAAAAAAATGACAGTCGACATCAGCCAGGAAACATGACCGATCGAGGTCTAAAAAAGAAGCTTCACAAGATGATGCGGATCGAACTTTTCCCAACCGACATCATGCAAATTTCGTTCACGGATTGGATTGAAAACTCAATAGCCGACATCCGTCGTGAAGTAGCCCCCGTCTGATATTTATCAGCAGACATTGAGCAATTTTTTTTTAAAAAAAACGCTCGCCGGTAGATAATGGTTCTTTTACGGTAGAGGAAGTTTTCTTGTTTTCGTGTTGCAAATAAAATTTACAATGTAGGTTGGTTAGGCTTTTTTGAGCGAGCTCAACCGACGTTTTGTTTCGGCCGAAATTGGCATGTTTCCATTTATTCGCCCAGGAAAACATTAGCCCATCTCGCCAAAAAAATATTTGTTAACCGACCTCATGCATATTTCATTCAGGGATTGAATAAAAAACTCATTGGCCGACAACGGTCGTGAAATAGCCCGGACTGATATTTTTCAACCGACATTGCGCAATTTTTTTTAAAAACGCACGCAGGCAGGTAATGGTTTTTTTTTACCGTAGAAGAAGTTTTCTTGTTTTGATGTTGCATAAAAAATTTACAATGTAGGTCGGTTTGGTTTTTTTTGCGAGCTCAACCGACGTTTTGTTTCGGCCGAAACATTCATGTTCCCGTTTATTCGGCCAGGAAAACATTAGCCCATCTCAGCAAAAACATATTATTCACCGATATTGATCGAAAAAAATGACAGTCGACGTCGGCCAGGAAACATGACCGATCAAGGTCTATAAATGAAGCTTCACAGGATGAGGCGGATCGAACATTTCCTTACCGACATCATGCAAATTTTGTTCACGGATTGAATTGAAAACTCAATATCCGACATCGGTCATGAGATAGCCCCGACTGATAATTTTCAGCCGACATTGCGCATTTTTTTAAAAACGCTCGCTGGCAGATTTTTTTTTTTTACGACAGAGGAAGTTTTCTTGTTTTGGTGTTGCATAAAAAATTTACAATGTAGTTCGGCTAGGTTTTTCTGTACGAGCTCAACCGACTTTTTGTTTCGGCCGAAACTGGCATGTTTCCATTTATTCGCCCAGGAAAACATTAGCCCATCTCGGCAAAAAAAATATTATTCACCGATATTGATCCAAAAAAATGACAGTCGACATCGGTCAGGAAACATGACCGATTGAGGTCTAAAAAAGAAGCTTCACAAGATGATGCTGATCGAACTTTTCCTAACTGATATCATGCAAATTTCGTTCACGGATTGAATTGAAATCTCAATAGCCGACATCGGTCGTGAAATAGCCCAGACTGATATTTTTCAGCCGACATTGAGCAATTTTTTTGGAAAAACTTTCGCCGGTAGATAATGGTTCTTTTACGGTACATGAAGTTTTCTTGTTTTGGTGTTGCATAAAAAATTTACAATGTAGCTCGGCTAGGTTTTTCAGTGCGAGCTCAACCGACGTTTTGTTTCTGCCGAAACTGACATGTTCCCATTTATTCGGTCAGGAAAACATTAACCCACCTCGGCAAAAAAATATTTGCCAACCGACTTCATGCTTATTTCATTCAGGGAATGAATAGAAAACTCAATAGCCGACAATAGTCGTGAAATAGCCCCGACTGATATTTTTCAGCCGACATTGAGCAATTTTTTTTTAAAAACGCTCGCTGGCCTATAATATTTTTTTTTTACGGCAGAGGAAGTTTTTTGTTTTGTTGTTGCATAAAAAATTTGTAATGTAGGTCGGCTAGGTTTTTTTGTGCGAGCTCAACCGACCTTTTGTTTGGCCCGAAACTGGCATGTTCCCATTTATTTGGCCTGGAGAACATTAGCCCATCTCGGCAAAAAAATATTATTCACCGATATTGATCGAAAAAAATGACAGTCGGCATCGGCTAGGAAACATGACTGATCGAGGTCTAGAAAAGAAGCTTCACAAGATGATGCCGATCAAACTTTTCCTAATTGATATCATGCAAATTTCGTTCATGGATTGAATTGAAAACTCCATAGCTGACATCGGTCGTGAAATAGCCCCGACTGATATTTTTCAGCCGACATTGAGCAATTTTTTTAAAAAACTCTCGCCGGTAGATAATGGTTCTTTTACGGTAGAGGAAGTTTTCTTGTTTTGGTGTTGCATAAAAAATAAATAATGTAGGTCAGCTAGGTTTTTTTGTGCGAGCTCAACCAACCTTTTGTTTGGCCCGAAACTGGCATGTTCCCATTTATTCGGCCAGGAAAACATTAACCCACCTCGCCAAAAAAATATCTGCTAACCGACCTCATGCATATTTGATTCAGGGATTGAATAGAAAACTCAATAGCCGCCAACGGTTGTGAAATAGCCTCGACGGATATTTTTCAGCCGACATTGCGCAATTATTTATAAAAACGCACGCAGGCAGATAATGGTTTTTTTTTACCGTAGAAGAAGTTTTCTTGTTCTGGTGTTGCATAAAAAACTTACAATGTAGGTCGGTTTGGTTTTTTTGTGCGAGCTTAACCGACGTTTTGTTTCGGCCGAAACAGACATGTTCCGATTTATTCGGCCAAGAAAACATTAGCCCATCTCAGCAAAAACATATTATTCACCGATATTGATCGAAAAAAATGACAGTCGACGTCGGCCAGGAAACATGACCGATCGAGGTCTATAAATGAAGTTTCACAGGATGAGGCATATCGAACATTTCCTTACCGACATCATGCAAATTTTGTTCACGGATTGAATTGAAAACTCAATAGCCGACATCGGTCATGAGATAGCACCGACTGATATTTTTCAGCCGACATTGTGCAAATTTCTTTTTAAAAACGCTCACTAGCAGATAATGTTTTTTTTACCGCAGAGGAAGTTTTCTTGTTTTGGTGTTGCATAAAAAATTTACAATGTAGGTCGGCTAGGTTTTTCTGTGCGAGCTACACCGACGTTTTGTTTCGGCCGAAACTGGCATGTTCCCATTTATTCGGTCAGGAAAACATTAACCCATGTCGGCAAAAAAATATTTGCCAACCGACTTCATGCTTATTTCATTCAGGGATTGAATAGAAAACTCAATAGCAAACAACAGTCGTGAAATAGCCCCGACTGATATTTTTCAGCTGACATTGCGCAATTTTTTTTTAAAAACGCTGGCAGATAATGTTTTTTTTTACGGCAGAGGAAGTTTTCTTGTTTTGGTGTTGCATAAAAAATTTACAATGTAGGTCGGCTAGGTTTTTCTGTGCGAGCTCAACCGACGTTTTGTTTCGGCCGAAACTGACATGTTCCCATTTATTCGGCCAGGAAAACTTTAGCCCATCTCGGAAAAAAAATATTATTCACCGATATTGATCGAAAAAAATGACAGTCGACATCGGCCAGGAAACATGACCGATCGAGGTGTAAAAAAGAAGCATCACATGATGATGCGGATCGAACTTTTCCAAACCGACATCATGCAAATTTAGTTCATGGATTGAATTGAAAACTCAATAGCCAACATCCGTCGTGAAGTTGCCCCGTCTGAATTTTTTTCAGCAGAAATTCAGCAATTTTTTTTTAAAAACGCTCGCTGGCCGATAATGTTTTTTTTACGGCAGAGGAAGTTTTCTTCTTTTGGTGTTGCATAAAAAATTTACAATGTAGGTCGGCTAGGTTTTTTGTGGGAGCTTAACCGACCTTTTGTTTGGGCCAAAACTGGCATGTTTCCACTTATTCCGCCAGGAAAACATTAGACCATCTCGGCAAAAAAAATATTATTCGCCGATATTGATCGAAAAAAATGACAGTGGACATCGGCCAGGAAACATGACTGATCGAGGTCTAGAAAAGATGTTTCACAAGATGATGCCGATCAAACTTTTCCTAATTGATATCATGCAAATTTCTTTTATGGATTGAATTGAAAACTCAATAGCCGACATCGGTCGTGAAATAGCCTCGACTGATATTTTTCAGCCGACATTGAGCAATTTTTTTTTAAAAACTCTCGCTGGCAGATAATGGTTCTTTTACGGTAGAGGAAGTTTTCTTGTTTTGGTGTTGCATAAAAAATTTACAATGTAGGTCGGCAAGGTTTCTTTGTGTGAGCTCAACCGAAGTTTTATTTCGGCCGAAACTTGCATGTTCCCATTTATTCGGCCAGGAAAACATTTGCCCTTCTCGGCAAAAATAATATTATTCACCGATATTGATCGAAAAAAATGACAGTCGATGTCTATCAGGAAAGATGACCGATCGAGGTCTAAAAAAGAAGAATCATCGGATGACGCCGATCGAACATTTCCTAATTGACATGATGCAAATTTCATTCAGGGATTGAATAAAAAACTCATTGGCCGACATCGGTCATGAAATAGCCCGGACTGATATTTTTCAGCCGACATTGCGCAATTTTTTTTTAAAAACTCTCGTTGGCAGATAATGGTTCTTTTACGGTAGAGGAAGTTTTCTTGTTTTGGTGTTGCATAAAAAATTTACAATGTAGGTCGGGTAGGTCTTTTTGTGCGAGCTCAACCGACCTTTTGTTTGGGCCGAAACTGGCATGCTCCCATTTATTCAGCCAGGAAAACATTAGCACATCTCGGAAAAAAAAAATATTATTCACCGACATTGATCGAAAAAAATGACAGTCGGTGTTGGCCAGGAAACATGACCGATCGAGGTCAATAAATGAAGCTTCACAGGATGAGGCCTATCGAACATTTCGTTACAGACATCATGCAAATTTCGTTCACGGATTGAATTGAAAACTCAATAGCCGACATCGAACTTGAAATAGCCCCGACTGATATTTTTCGACCGACATTGCACAATTTTCTTTAAAAAACACTCGCTAGCCAATAATGTTTTGTATTTTACGACAGAGGAAGTTTTCTTGTTTTGGTGTTGCATAAAAAATTTACAACGTAGGTCGGCTAGGTTTTTTGTGTGAGCTCAACCGACCTTTTGTTTGTTCAGAAACTGGCATGTTTCGACCTATTCGGCCAGGAAAACATTAGACCATCTCGGCAAAAAAAATATTATTCACCGATATTGATCGAAAAAAATGACAGTGGACATCGGCCAGGAAACATGACTGATCATGGTCTAGAAAAGAAGCTTCACCGCATGACGCCGATCGAACATTTCCTTACTGACATCATGCAAATTTCGTTCTCGGATTGAATTGAAAACTCAATAGCCGACATCGTTCATGAAATAGCCCTGACTGATATTTTTCAGCCGACATTGCGCAATTTTTTTAAAAAAAAACGTTCGCTGGCCCATAATGTTTTTTTTTACGGCAGAGGAAGTTTTCTTGTTTTGGTGTTGCATAAAAAATGTACAATGTAGGTCGGCTAGGTTTTTTTGTGCGAGCTCAACCGACGTTTTGTTTCGGCCGAAATTGGCATGTTCCCATTTATTTGGCCAGGAAAACAATAGGCCATCTCGACAAAAAAATATTTTTCACCGATATTGATCGGAAAGAATGATAGTCGACGTCGGCTAGGAAAGATGACCGATCAAGGTCTAAAAAAGAAGCATCACCGCATGACGCCGATCGAACATTTCCTTACCGACATCATGCATATTTCATTAAAGGATTGAATAGAAAACTCAATAGTCGACATCGGTCGTGAAGTAGCCCCGGCTGATATTTTTCAGCCGACATTGAGCAATTTTTTTTTAAAAACGCTCGCTGGCCGATAATGTTTTTTTTACGGCAGAGGAAGTTTTCTTGTTTTGGTGTTGCATAAAAAATGTACAATGTAGGTCGGCTAGGTTTTTTTGTGCGAGCTCAACCGACGTTTTGTTTCGGCCGAAACAGGCATGTTCCCATTTATTCGGCCAGGAAAAATTTAGCCCATCGCGGCAAAAAAATATTTTTCACCGATATTGACCGAAAATAATGACAGTCGACGTCGGCCAGGAAAGATGGCCGATAAAGGTCTAAAAAAGATGCTTCACAGGATGATGCCGATCGAACATTTCCTAACCGACATCATGCAAATTTTGTTCGCGGATTGAATTGAAGACTCAATAGCCGACATCGGTCGTGAAATAGCCCCAGCTGATATTTTTCAGTCGACATTGAGCAATTTTTTTTAAAAAATCTCTCGCTGGCAGATAATGTATTTTTTTTTACAACAGAGCAAGTTTTCTTGTTTTGGTGTTGCATAAAAAATTTACAATGTACGTCGGCTAGGTTTTTTCGTGCGAGCGCAACGGACGTTTTGTTTCGGCCGAAACTGGCATTTTCCCATTTATTCGGCCAGGAAAACTTTAGCCCATCTCGGCAAAAAGATATTATTCACCGATATTGATCGAAAAAAATGATAGTCGATGTCGGCCAGGAAAGATGACCGATCGAGGTCTAAAAAAGATGCTTCACAGGATGATGCCTATCGAACATTTCCTAACCGACATCATGCAAATTTTGTTCGCGGATTGAATTGTAGACTCAGTAGCCGACATCGGCCGTGAAATAGCCCCGACTGATATTTTTCAGCTGACATTGAGCAATTTTTTTAAAAAACTCTCGCTGGCAAATAATGTTTTTTTTTTTACGGCAGAGGAAGTTTTCTTGTTTTGGTGTTGCATATAAAAAATAACAATGTATGTCGGCTAGGTTTTTTTGTGCGAGCTCAACCGACCATTTGTTTGGCCCGAAACTGGCATGTTCCCATTTATTTGGCCTGGAGAACATTAGCCCATCTCGGCAAAAAAATATTATTCACCGATATTGATCGAAAAAAATGACAGTGGACATCGGCCAGGAAACATGACTGATCGAGGTCTAGAAAAGAAGCTTCACAAGATGATGCCGATCAAACTTTTCCTAACTGATATCATGCAAATTTCGTTCATGGATTGAATTGAAAACTCAATAGCCGACATCGGTCGTAATATAGCCCCGACTGATATTTTTCAGCCGACATTGAGCAATTTTTTTTGAAAAACTCTCGCAGGTAGATAATGGTTCTTTTACGGTAGAGGAAGTTTTCTTGTTTTGGTGTTGCATAAAAAATTAATAATGTAGGTCGGTGTTATGAACCCTCATGGCACAAGGGCTGACTTAGGATCGTCTAGGATTAAACCTTGATGGAAAATGCGGAAATTGATTAAGGAAATGATGGAAAATAAGGTGGCTAATTTCGTGGGTCTTAATAAGGTGGTTCTTGGCATAAAATGGATGAATGGGATGGTAAAACGTAGGTTAAGTGGTGGCTGGACAGAAATATAGAAATGGCAATAACTGAAGCTACAGGGCTCCAAATGAGGTGATTCCAAAACGAGGTCAAAGGTCTCGTTTTGAAATTCAATTTAGGATCAAGAATCACTTAATTTGAGTGCGTAAAATGGGAGTTATGGCCACGAGATAATTCTGGGCAGAGGTGGATTTTCTGGAATTGTGGTTTGAAAGAACAAGGGTGATGATGAAAGGAAGGAAAGAATCACTCTTTCCAGCGAGGGCAACACACAAAGGTTGTGAAAGTCCTTTGATACAGCCAAGGTGTTCTTGAATCACTCAAGAATTTAGGAGAATCACTCTCACTAAGATAAAAGAGATAAACTCTAATTTTCTAAATAAAACTCAACTTGTGTTTATTGATAAAATGGTTCAGCTTATATAGAAGCTTTACAGCAGATTTTAGTAATGACCCACTAACCTAGAATTAAAATAACTTAATGCCATTAACCTAGGGAATTAAAAAAAACTTAATGGCTGAGTGTAACTGAAATTGTGGCAACCAAAAGTCACCCCCAACAGCCAACAAGTCAGCCACCATTTGGTCTCCCAAAAGGCTGATGCCTAGGTTGCCAATTGGGCCCTTATTACAACTTGAACTAAACCTAACTAAAGCCCTTTTAATTGATTAACCCAAAACATATTTTTGGTCAGCCAACTTTACAAGGATTGGGCCATTATTTAGACAAACTAAACACTCTAAAAATTGAGACAAAATGGTGTCATTTAGTCCTCCTCCATTTGGGCCATGATACAACTCACAACCTTGGACTTTTCTCCTTGAAACCTGGGCTTGTATTCAAATAGTATGGACAACACTTGTTGAAGAGCTTCCTTGGCTTTCCTTGCTCTAGCCCTTGTCATAGGTCCTCCAAGTCCTTCAAGTGGATCCTTGCCCTTGCTCTTGGTCATGTCCTCATCAGTCGGCTAGGTTTTCTTGTGCGAGCTCAACCGACCTTTTGTTTGGCCCGAAACTGGCATGTTCCCATTTATTCGGCCAGGAAAACATTAACCCACCTCGCCAAAAAAATATTTGCTAACCGACCTCACGCATATTTCATTCAGGGATTGAATAGAAAACTCAATAGCCGACAACGGTCGTGAAATAGCCTCGATGTATATTTTTCAGCCGACATTGCACAATTTTATTTAAAAACGCACGCAGGCAGATAATGGTTTTTTTTACCGTAGAAGAAGTTTTCTTGTTCTGGTGTTGCATAAAAAATTTACAATGTAGGTCGGTTTGGTTTTTTTGTGCGAGCTCAACCGACGTTTTGTTTCGGCCGAAACAAACATGTTCCGATTTATTCGGCCAGGAAAATATTAGCCCATCTCGGCAAAAACATATTATTCACCGATATTGATCGAAAAAAATGACAGTCAACATCGGCCAGGAAACATGACCGATCGAGGTCTATAAATGAAGCTTCACAGGATGAGGCGGATCGAACATTTCCTTACCGACATCATGCAAATTTTGTTCACGGATTGAATTGAAAACTCAATAGCCGATATCGGTCATGAGATAGCCCCGACTGATATTTTTCAGCCGACATTGCGCAATTTTTTTTTAAAAACGCTTGCTGGCAGATAATGTTTTTTTTACGACTGAGGAAGTTTTCTTGTTTTGGTGTTGCATAAAAAATTTACAATGTAGGTCGGCTAGGTTTTTCTGTGCGAGCTCAACCGACGTTTTTGTTTCAGCCGAAACTGGCATGTTACCATTTATTAGGTCAGGAAAACATTAACCCACCTCGGCAAAAAAATATTTGCCAACCGACTTCATGCTTATTTCATTCAGGGATTAAATAGAGAACTCAATAGCCGACAACGGTCGTGAAATAGCCCCGACTGATATTTTTCAGCCGACATTGCTCAATTTTTATTTAAAAACACTCGCTGGCAGATAATGGTTTTTTTACCGTAGAGGAAGTTTTCTTGTTTTGGTGTTGCATAAAAAATTTACAATGTAGGTCGGCTAGGTTTTTTTGTGCGAGCTCAACCGACCTTTTGTTTGGCCCGAAACTGGCATGTTCCCATTTATTCGGCCAGGAAAAGATTAGCTCATCTTCGGCCAGGAAAACATTAGCCCATCTCGGCAAAAATAATATTATTCACCGATATTGATCGAAAAAAATGACAGTCGACGTCTGTCAGGAAAGATAACAGATCGAGGTCTAAAAAACAAGAATCATCGGATGACGCCGATCGAACATTTCCTAACTGACATGATGCAAATTTCATTCAGGGATTGAATAAAAAACTCATTGGCCGACATCGATCGTAAAATAGCCCCGACTGATATTTTTCAGCCGGCATTGCGCAATTTTTTCTTAAAAACGCTGGCTGGCCGATAATGTTTTTTTTTTACGGCAGTGGAAGTTTTCTTGTTTTGGTGTTGCATAAAAAATATACAATGTAGGTCGGGTAGGTTTTTTTGTGCGAGCTCAACCGACCTTTTGTTTGGGCCGAAACTGGCATGTTCCCATTTATTCGGCCAGGAAAACATTAGCCCATCTCGGCAAAAAAATATTATTAACCGATATTGATCGATAAAAATGACAGTCGACATCGGCCAGAAACCATGACTGATCGAGGTCTAAAAAAGAAGCTTCACAAGATGATGCCGATCGAACTTTTCCTAACCGACATCATGCAAATTTCGTTCACGGATTGAATTCAAAACTCATTAGCCTACATCGGTCGTGAAGTAGCCCGACTGATATTTTTCAGCCGACATTGCGCAATTTTTATTGAAAAAACGCACGCTGGTAGATAATGTTTATTTTTTTTTACGGCAGAGGAAGTTTTCTTTTTCTGGTGTTGCGTAAAAAATTTAAAATGTACGTCGTCTAGGTTTTTTCGTGCGAGCGCAACCGACGTTTTGTTTCGGCTGAAACTGGCATGTTCCCATTAATTCGGCCAGGAAAACATTAACCCACCTCGGCAAAAAAATATTTGCTAATCGACCTCATGCATATTTCATTCAGGGATTGAATAGAAAACTCAATAGCCGACAACGGTCGTGAAATAGTGATGAGAATCATGAAACTGGCCAAATACAGGCTAAAGGCCCAAGTGGAGAAGGACAAAGCCCCCGATTGGAGAAGGATGAAGGCCCAGAGGCAGAGACACTATCAAGACTATTAATTGTTGCTGAAGGCCCAAACTAATTTGAAGGCCCAAGTTAAATAAGTTTTTAGTTATAATTTATTTTTATTGTAATTTTGGCCCAAACTGTTTAGAAGGCCCATGTCTATTTTTATCTTTTTGTTCAGCTACACTATAAGTATGGGTTTTTGTTTTGAATAAGAAAACTTTTGGCATTTTGATAAAATTGGGTGAGAGTTTCTCTCTAGGTTCCTTGTTGAACCAATATCAGACTTATCAAGGTAATCCTTGTGGCGTCTACCCTGACTTATCTTCCTTCACCGGAAGTGGCGTCTACCTTGACTTATCTTCCTTCACTGGAAGTGGCGTCTACCCTGACTTATCTTCCTTCACCGGAAGTGGCGTCATCCTAACCTTCGTAGCCTGTATCAAACGATCCGCTCCTACTCAGGTTCGCATCATCTGGTATCAGAGCTTCGGCTCTTGATACAGGTTCTATCCTATCCTATCCTATTTTTTTTCTTTGTAATTTGTCTAGGTTCGTGTTTTTGTCTTTGTTCTGTTATTTGCGTTCTTGTTTACATCTTGTTTCATTTTTGTTTGCGTCTTGTGTTCTGTTATTTGCGTTCTTGTTCTTGTTCTTGTCACGTTCTTGTTCTTGTTTCTTGTTTCTTGTGTCTTTCACACTTTGTGTAAAAAAAAAATTGCAAAAAAATTTGAAAAAAAAAAGTGGGTGTTTGATCTTTGAACACGAAATTGAGGCATTTAGAGGTATTTTTTTGGAAAGAAAATCGTGGATCAAATCCCCTATTCTAGATTCTCCTCTGAATTCTGAGCGTTTTGATATATAGTGGGCCTCAAACGGACAACCGTAACAAAAGTTATGAGCATTTGAAGTTTAATTGTCATATCTGTTATCTTATCTGCTATCCTATCTATTATCTTATTTGTTATCATATTTGTTATCCAAATTAAATCTAATTTGTTATGATGTGAACCTGAGTAGGAGTGGATCGCTTGATACAGGTTATAGAGTTTGGATGACGCCACTTCCGGTGAAGGAAGATAAGTCAGGGTAGACGCCACTTCCAATGAAGGAAGATAAGTCTGGGTAGACGCCACTTCCGGTTAAGGAAGATAAGTCTAGGTAGACGCCACTTCCAATGAAGGAAGATAAGTCTGGGTAGACGCCACAAGGATTACCTTGATAAGTCTGATAATTGGTTCAACAAGGAACCCAGAGAGAAACTCTCACCAAATTTTGTCAAATGCCAAAAGTTTTTTTCTTTTATTCAAAACAAAAACCAATACTTATAGTGTAGCTGAACAAAAAGATAAAAATAGACATGGGCCTTTTAAACAGTTTGGGCCAAAATTACAATAAAAATAAATTATAACTAAAAACTTATTTAACTTGAGCCTTCAAATTAGTTTGGGCCTTCAGCAACAATTAATAGTCTTAATAGTGTCTCTGCCTCTGGGCCTTCATCCTTCTCCACTTGGGCCTTCATCCTTCTCCACTCGGGGGCTTTGTCCTTCTCCACTTGGGCCTTCGTCCTTCTCCACTTGGGCCTTTAGCCTGTATTAGGCCAGTTTCATGATTCTCATCATTCCCTCCTTCTTGGAAAACATTTGTCCTCAAATGTTCAGGATCATCACCGTGTTCAAGTACCACTTCCTTCCTTTCCTTGTGGGCTTGCTTGACATAGCTTTCGTTCTTCTTTGCAATTTGCACCTTTACTTGGTCATACAATCTTTTCACATACTCAACTTTTGCATGTGCATCCTTACGTTGAGTGTCTTGGGGATTGCTTTTGTAAGTTGGCCTGTTAGGCAATGAAGCTCCGGGGAGGAGATCAACTTGATGTTCTATTCCTCTTGAAGGTGGTAGTCCATGAGGAATCTCCTTAGGAAAGACATTTTTAAATTCCTGCAATAATGGTTGAACACTAGGAGAAATAGAAATAGTAAACTCATTAGAATTATCAGTAGAAATTTTTCTGTCTTTGCAATACTGTAGATTGAGTGGTTCATGAGCAGGTAACACTTTCCTCGCTTCACTCGCCTCTGCAAAATAATTAAATTTTCTCTCATGTGTATCACTCTTTTCCTCGGGTGTATCACTCTTTTTCATATTCCTTTGTGGTGCCTCACTATTTTCCTTCTCTTGTTCTCTCTTTTCTCTCATTCTGATTTGGTCATCACACACTTCTCTAGGGGATAGAGGTTTAAGAGTAAACAAGGAAGATTTGGTCAACAAACGTTGCATTTGTGTAGTCCACGCGTCCAGAAATAAGCGTTGAGATTCATCCAGTTGATGATATACACCACCATTGTCACCAGCTCTTGCCATGATTAAGGAACAAAGAATTTTGCAGTAAATTAAAAAAAATTCAGGACCTCACCACACTCTACTCACGTGTTTCTCTCTTTAATGGTAGTTCACTCGTGTTTGATGCTCTCAATATAGGCTTTTGTGTGATGTTTTCACTCTTGCCTTTTACCACTCACTCCCTCTTAAGTTCCTGGATAGACCGAATTAGACACACAAGGTAATATAAAATAAAGGAAAGACAATAGAATTATCAGAGTAACAAATTTGATTTGGGATAACAACTTGGACTTGATTTGGATAGCAGATTGGATTTGATTTGGATAACAGATTAGATTTGGATAACAAATCTGATTTGGATAATTTTTTTGATTTGATTTGATTTGGATAATAGATCAGATTTGGGATAACAAATTAGATTTAATTTGGATAACAGATATGATAACAAATAAGATAACAGATAGGATAACAGATAAGATAACAGATATGACAACTAAAATTCAAATGCTCATAACTTTTGCTACGATTGTCCGTTTGAGGCCCACTATATATCAAAACGCTCAGAATTCAGAGGAGAATCTAGATAAGGGGATTTGGTACACGATTTTCTGCCAAAAAAAAGCCTCTAACTGCCTCAATTTCGTGTTGAAAGATCAAACACCCACTTTCTCTTTTTTCTCTTTCTTCTTTTCTTCTCTTTTTTTTTCTTCAAAATTTCTGCAACTTTTTTTTTTTTACTTGAAACAGAACCCAAACAAATTTTTTTTTACGACACAAAGTCTGAAAGACACTAGAAACAAGAACAACAACAAGAACACAAACGTGACAAGAACAAGAACGAAACAAAGACACAAACAAGAACGCAACAAGACGCAAACAAGAAAAACAAATAACAGAACAAGGACAAAACACGAACCAAGACAAATTACAAAGAAAAATAATAGGATAAGATAGAACCTGTATCAAGAGCCGAAGCTCTGATACCAAATGATGTGAACCTGAGTAGGAGCGGATCGCTTGATACAGGTTACGAAGGTTTGGATGACGACACTTCCCGTGAAGGAAGATAAGTCAGGGTAGACGCCACTTCCGGTGAAGGAAGATAAGTCTGGGTAGACGCCACTTCCAATGAAGGAAGATAAGTCAGGGTAGACGCCACTTCCGGTGAAGGAAGATAAGTCTGGGTAGACGCCACAAGGATTACCTTGATAAGTCTAATATTGGTTCAACAAGGAACCCAGAGAGAAACTCTCACCCAATTTTGTCAAAATGCCAAAAGTTTTTTTCTTTTATTCAAAACAAAAACCAATACTTATAGTGTAGCTGAACAAAAAGATAAAAATAGACATGGGCCTTTTAAACAGTTTGGGCCAAAATTACAATAAAAATAAATTATAACTAAAAACTTATTTAACTTGAGCCTTCAAATTAGTTTGGGCCTTCAGCAACAATTAATAGTCTTAATAGTGTCTCTGCCTCTGGGCCTTCATCCTTCTCCACTTGGGCCTTCATCCTTCTCCACTCGGGGGCTTTGTCCTTCTCCACTTGGGCCTTCGTCCTTCTCCACTTGGGCCTTTAGCCTGTATTAGGCCAGTTTCATGATTCTCATCATGTTATCCAAATCTGATCTGTTATCCAAATCAAATCAAATCAAAATTTGTTATCCAAATCAAATCAAGTCTAATCTGTTATCCAAATCAAATCCAATCTGTTATCCAAATCAAGTCTAATATGTTATCCAAATAAAGTCTAAATCCAAATCAAGTCTAATCTGTTAACCAAAATCAAATCTGATTTGTTATCCAAATTAAATCTGCTACACAGTCTGTGATAACTAAACTGTCTTTCCTGTTATATACCTTGTGTGTCTAATTTGATTCATCCAGGAACTTAAGAGGGAGTGAGTGGTAAAAGGCAAGAGTGAAAACATCACACAAAAGCCTATATTGAGAGCATCAAACACGAGTGAACTACCATCAAAGAGAGAAACACGTGAGTAGAGTGTGGTGAGGTCCTGAATTTTTTTTTTTAATTTACTGCAAAATTCTTTGTTCCTTAATCATGGCAAGAGCTGGTGACAATGGGGGTGTATATCATCAACTGGACGAATCTCAACGCTTATTTCTGGACGCGTGGACTACACAAATGCAACGTTTGTTGAACCGTAACAAAGAAAAGCCCTACAGACGAATAGCCAAATCTTCCTCATTTACTCTTAAACCTCTATCCCCTAGAGAAGTGTGTGATGACCGAATCAGAATGGGAGAAAAGAGAGAACAAGAGAAAGAAAATAGTGAGGCACCACAAAGGAATATGAAAAAGAAGAGTGATACACATGAGAGAAAATTTAATTATTTTGCAGAGGCGAGTGAAGTGAGGAAAGTGTTACTTGCTCATGAACCACTCAATCTACAGTATTGCAAAGACAGTAAAATTTCTATTGATAATTCTAATGAGTTTACTATTTCTATTTCTCCTAGTGTTCAACCATTATTTCTCCTAGTGTTCAACCATTATTGCAACCTTCAAGAGGCATAGAACATCAAGTTGATCTCCCCGGAGCTTCATTGCCTAACAAGCCAACTTACAAAAGCAATCCCCAAGAGACTCAACGTAAGGATGCACATGCCAAAGTTGAGTATGTGAAAAGATTGTATGACCAAGTGAAGGTGCAAATTGCAAAGAAGAATGAAAGCTATGTCAAGCAAGCCCACAAGAAAAGGAAGGAAGTGGTACTTGAGCCCGGTGATGATCCTGAACATTTGAGGACAAATGTTTTCCAAGAAGGAGGGAATGATGAGAATCATGAAACTGGCCAAATACAGGCTAAAGGCCCAAGTGGAGAAGGACGAAGACCCCGAGTGGAGAAGGATGAAGGCCCAAGTGGAGAAGGATGAAGGCCCAGAGGCAGAGACACTATCAAGACTATTAATTGTTGCTGAAGGCCCAAACTAATTTGAAGGCCCAAGTTAAATAAGTTTTTAGTTATAATTTATTTTTATTGTAATTTTGGCCCAAACTGTTTAGAAGGCCCATGTCTATTTTTCTCTTTTTGTTCAGCTATACTATAAGTATGGGTTTTTGTTTTGAATAAGAAAACTTTTGGCATTTTGATAAAATTGGGTGAGAGTTTCTCTCTGGGTTCCTTGTTGAACCAATATCAGACTTATCAAGGTAATCCTTGTGGCGTCTACCCTGACTTATCTTCCTTCACGGGAAGTGGAGTCATCCAAATCTCTGTAACATGTATCAAACGATCCGCTCCTACTCAGGTTCTCCTCGACAGATATTTTTCAGCCGACATTGCGCAATTTTTTTTAAAAACGCACGCTGGCAGATAATGGTTTTTTTACCGTAGTAGAAGTTTTCTTGTTTTGGTGTTGCATAAAAAATTTACAATGTAGGTCAGTTTGGTTTTTTTGTGCGAGCTCAACCGACGTTTTGTTTCGGCTGAAACTGGCATGTTCCAATTTATTCGGCCAGGAAAACATTAGCCCATTTCGGCAAAAATATATTATTCACCGATATTGATCGAAAAATATGACAGTCGACGTCGGCCAGGAAACATGACCGATCGAGGTCTATAAATGAGGCTTCAGAGGATGAGGCGGATCGAACATTTCCTTACCGACATCATGCAAATTTCGTTCACGGATTGAATTGAAAACTCAATAGCCGACATCGATCATGAGATATGATGAGGACATGACCAAGAGCAAGGGCAAGGATCCACTTGAAGGACTTGGAGGACCTTTGGCAAGGGCTAGAGCAAGGAAAGCCAAGGAAGCTCTTCAACAAAGTGGTGTCATTTAGTCCTCCTCCATTTGGGCCATGATACAACTCACAACCTTGGACTTAATGATGAGGACATGACCAAGAGCAAGGGCAAGGATCCACTTGAAGGACTTGGAGGACCTATGACAAGGGCTAGAGCAAGGAAAGCCAAGGAAGCTCTTCAACAAGTGCTGTCCATACTATTTGAATACAAGCCCAAGTTTCAAGGAGAAAAGTCCAAGGTTGTGAGTTGTATCATGGCCCAAATGGAGGAGGACTAAATGACACCACTTTGTTTCAATTTTAGAGTGTTTAGTTTGTCTAAATAATGGCCCAATCCTTGTAAAGTTGGCTGACCAAAAATATGTTTTGGGTTAATCAACTAAAAGGGCTTTAGTTAGGTTTAGTTCAAGTTGTAATAAGGGCCCAATTGGCAACCTAGGCATCAGCCTTTTGGGAGACCAAATGGTGGCTGACTTGTTGGCTGTTGGGGGTGACTTTTGGTTGCCACAATTTCAGTTACACTCAGCCATTAATTTTTTTTTAATTCCCTAGGTTAATGGCATTAAGTTATTTTAATTCTAGGTTAGTGGGTCATTACTAAAATCTGCTGTAAAGCTTCTATATAAGCTGAACCATTTTATCAATAAACACAAGTTGAGTTTTATTCAGAAAATTAGAGTTTAGCTCTTTTATCTTAGTGAGAGTGATTCTCCTAAATTCTTGAGTGATTCAAGAACACCCTGGCTGTATCAAAGGACTTTCACAACCTTTGTGTGTTGCCCTAGCTGGAAAGAGTGATTCTTTCCTTCCAATCATCTCCACCCTTGTTCTTTCAAACCACAATTCCAGAAAATCCACCTCTGCCCAAAATTATCTCGTGACCATAACTCCCATTTTACACACTCAAATTAAGTGATTCTTGAGCCTAAATTGAATTTCAAAACGAGACCTTTCACCTCGTTTTGGAATCACCTCATTTGGAGCCCTGTAGCTTCCGTTATTGCCATTTCTATATTTCTGTCCAGCCACCACTTAACCTACGTTTTACCATCCCATTCATCCATTTTATGCCATAAACCACCTTATTAAGACCCACGAAATTATCCACCTTATTTTCCATCCTTTCCTTAATCAATTTCCGCATTTTCCATCAAGGTTTAATCCTAGACGATCCTAAGTCAGCCCTTGTGCCATGAGGGTTCATATCATTTGGTATCAGAGCTCCGGTTCTAGGATCAACACTTCCTTTGCTGGAAATATTGGGTAACATCCTTCTTTATTCCCTTTGCCATTTATATTACTGATGTGAATCTTGCGGGGCGGATCGTTTGATACAGGCTACGGAGGTTTGGATGACGCCACTTCCGGTGAAGGAAGATAAGTCAGGGTAGACGCCACTTCCAGTGAAGGAAGATAAGTCTGGGTAGACGCCACTTCCGGTGAAGGAAGATAAGTCAGGGTAGACGCCACAAGGATTACCTTGATAAGTCTGATAATTGGTTCAGCAAGGAACCCAGAGAGAAACTCTCACAAAATTTTGTCAAATGCCAAAAGTTTTTTTTATTCAAAACAAAAACCAATACTTATAGTGTATCTGAACTAAAAGATAAAAATAGACATGGGCCTTCTAAATAGTTTGGGCCAAAATTACAATAAATAAAAATTATAACTAAAAAATATATTTAACTTGGGCCTTCAGCAACAATTAATAGTCTTGATAGTGTCTCTGCCTCTGGGCCTTCATCCTTCTCCACTTGGGCCTTCATCCTTCTCCACTCGGGGGCTTTGTCCTTCTCCACTTGGGCCTTCGTTCTTCTCCACTTGGGCCTTTAGCCTGTATTTGACCAGTTTCATGATTCTCATCATTCCCTCCTTCTTGGAAAACATTTGTCCTCAAATGTCTAGGATCATCACCGGATTCAAGTACCACTTCCTTCCTTTTCTTGTTGACTTGCTTGGCATAGCTTTCATTCTTCTTTGCAATTTGCACCTTCACTTGGTCATACAATCTTTTCACATACTGAACTTTGGCATGTGCATCCTTACGTTGAGTCTCTTGGGGATTGCTTTTGTAAGTTGGCCTGTTAGGCAATGAAGCTCCGGGGAGGAGATCAACTTGATGTTCTATGCCTCTTGAAGGTGGCAGTCCATGAGGAATCTCCTTAGGAAAGACATTTTTAAATTCCTGCAATAAGGGTTGAACACTAGGAGAAATAGAAATAGTAAACTCATTAGAATTATCAGTAGAAATTTTACTGTCTTTGCAATACTGTAGATTGAGTGGTTCATGAGCAGGTAACACTTTCCTCACTTCACTCGCCTCTGCAAAATAATTAAATTTTCTCTCATGTGTATCACTCTTTTCCTCGGGTGTATCACTCTTTTTCATATTCCTTTGTGGTGCCTCACTATTTTCTTTCTCTTGTTCTCTCTTTTCTTTCATTCTGATTTGGTCATCACACACTTCTCTAGGGGATAGAGGTTTAAGAGTAAACGAGGAAGATTTGGCTATTCGTCTGTAGGGCTTTTCTTTGTTACGGTTCAACAAACGTTGCATTTGTGTAGTCCACGCGTCCAGAAATAAGCGTTGAGATTCGTCCAGTTGATGATATACACCACCATTGTCACCAGCTCTTGCCATGATTAAGGAACAAAGAATTTTGCAGTAAATTAAAAAAAATAAAAATTCAGAACCTCACCACACTCTACTCACGTGTTTCTCTCTTTGATGGTAGTTCACTCGTGTTTGATGCTCTCAATATAGGCTTTTGTGTGATGTTTTCACTCTTGCCTTTTACCACTCACTCCCTCTTAAGTTCCTGGATGAATCAAATTAGACACACAAGGTATATAACAGGAAAGACAGTTTAATTATCAGAGTAACAGATTTGATTTGGGATAACAACTTGGACTTGATTTGGATAGCAGATTGGATTTGATTTGGATAACAGATTAGATTTGGATAACAAATCTGATTTGGATAAATTTTTTTGATTTGATTTGATTTGGATAATAGATCAGATTTGGGATAACAAATTAGATTTAATTTGGATAACAGATATGATAACAAATAAGATAACAGATAGGATAACAGATAAGATAACAGATATGACAACTAAACTTCAAATGCTCATAACTTTTGCTACGGTTGTCTGTTTGAGGCCCACTATATATCAAAACGCTCAGAATTCAGAGGAGAATCTAGATAAGGGGATTTGTTCCACGATTTTCTTTCAAAAAAAAACACCTCTAAATGCCTCAATTTCGTGTTCAAAGATCAAACACCCACTTTTTTTTTCAAATTTTTTTTGCAATTTTTTTTTGACACAGTGTGAAAGACACAAGAAACAAGAACAAGGACGTGACAAGAACAAGAACGCAAATAACAGAACACAAGATGCAAACAAAAACGAAACAAGATGTAAACAAGAACGCAAATAATAGAACAAGGACAAAAACACAAACCTAGACAAATTACAAAGAAAAAAAAATAGGATAGGATAGGATAGAACCTGTATCAAGAGCCGAAGCTCTGATACCAGATGATGTGAATCTTACGGGGCGGATCGTTTGATACAGGCTGATGTGAACCTGAGTAGGAGCGGATCGTTTGATACAGGCTACGAAGGTTTGGATGACGCCACTTCCAGTGAAGGAAGATAAGTCATGGTAGACGCCACTTCCAGTGAAGGAAGATAAGTCTGGGTAGACGCCACTTCCGGTTAAGGAAGATAAGTCTGGGTAGACGCCACTTCCAATGAAGGAAGATAAGTCTGGGTAGACGCCACAAGGATTACCTTGATAAGTCTGATAATTGGTTCAACAAGGAACCCAGAGAGAAACTCTCACCAAATTTTATCAAAATGCCAAAAGTCTTTTTATTCAAAACAAAAACCCATACTTATAGTGTAGCTAAACAAAAAGATAAAAATAGACATGGGCCTTTTAAACAGTTTGGGCCAAAATTACAATAAAAATAAATTATAACTAAAAACTTATTTAACTTGGGCCTTCTAATTAGTTTGGGCCTTCAGCAACAATTAATAGTCTTGATAGTGTCTCTGCCTCTGGGCCTTCATCCTTCTCCACTTGGGCCTTCATCCTTCTCCACTCGGGGGCTTTGTCCTTCTCCACTTGGGCCTTCGTCCTTCTCCACTTGGGCCTTTAGCCTGTATTTGGCCAGTTTCATGATTCTCATCATTCCCTCCTTCTTGGAAAACATTTGTCCTCAAATGTTCAGGATCATCACCGGGTTCAAGTACCACTTCCTTCCTTTTCTTGTGGGCTTGCTTGACATAGCTTTCATTCTTCTTTGCAATTTGCACCTTCACTTGGTCATACAATCTTTTCACATACTCAACTTTGGCATGTGCATCCTTACGTTGAGTCTCTTGGGGATTGCTTTTGTAAGTTGGCCTGTTAGGCAATGAAGCTCCGGGGAGGACATCAACTTGATGTTCTATGCCTCTTGAAGGTGGTAGTCCATGAGGAATCTCCTTAGGAAAGACATTTTTAAATTCCTGCAATAATGGTTGAACACTAGGAGAAATAGAAATAGTAAACTGATTAGAATTATCAGTAGAAATTTTACTGTCTTTGCAATACTGTAGATTGAGTGGTTCATGAGCAGGTAACACTTTCCTCACTTCACTCGCCTCTGCAAAATAATTAAATTTTCTCTCATGTGTATCACTCTTTTCCTCGGGTGTATCACTCCTCTTTTTCATATTCCTTTGTGGTGCCTCACTATTTTCTTTCTCTTGTTCTCTCTTTTCTCCCATTCTGATTTGGTCATCACACACTTCTCTAGGGGATAGAGGTTTAAGAGTAAATGAGGAAGATTTGGCTATTCGTCTATAGGGCTTTTCTTTGTTACGGTTCAACAAACGTTGCATTTGTGTAGTCCACGCGTCCAGAAATAAGCGTTGAGATTCGTCCAGTTGATGATATACACCACCATTGTCACCAGCTCTTGCCATGATTAAGGAACAAAGAATTTTGCAGTAAATTAAAAAAAATTCAGGACCTCACCACACTCTACTCACGTGTTTCTCTGTTTGATGGTAGTTCACTCGTGTTTGATGCTCTCAATATAGGCTTTTGTGTGATGTTTTCACTCTTGCCTTTTACCACTCACTCCCTCTTAAGTTCCTGGATGGACCGAATTAGACACACAAGGTAATATAAAATAAAAGGAAAGACAATATAATTATCAGAGTAACAGATTTGATTTGGGATAACAACTTGGACTTGATTTGGATAGCAGATTAGATTTGATTTGGATAACAGATTAGATTTGGATAACAAATCTGATTTGGATAAATTTTTTTGATTTGATTTGATTTGGATAATAGATCAGATTTGGGATAACAAATTAGATTTAATTTGGATAACAAATATGATAACAAATAAGATAATAGATAGGATAACAGATAAGATAACAGATATGACAAGTAAACTTCAAATGCTCATAACTTTTGCTACGGTTGTCTGTTTGAGGCCCACTATATATCAAAACGCTCAGAATTCAGAGGAGAATCTAGATAAGGGGATTTGTTCCACGATTTTCTTTCAAAAAAAACACCTCTAAATGCCTCAATTTCGTGTTCAAAGATCAAACACCCACTTTTTTTTTTTCAAAATTTTTGCAACTTTTTTTTGACACAAAGTGTGAAAGACACAAGAAACAAGAACAAGAACGTGACAAGAACAAGAACAAGAACGAAACAAGATGTAAACAAGAACGCAAATAACAGAACACAAGACGCAAACAAGAACGAAACAAGATGTAAACAAAACGCAAATAACAGAACACAAGACGCAAACAAGAACCAAACAAGACGTAAACAAAAACGCAAATAACAGAACAAGGACAAAACACGAACCTGGACAAATTACAAAGAAAAATAATAGGATAGGATAGAACCTGTATCAAGAGCCGAAGCTCTGATACCAGATGATGTGAATCTTACGGGGATGATGTGAACCTGAGTAGGAGCGGATCGTTTGATACAGGCTACGAAGGTTTGGATGACGCCACTTCTAGTGAAGGAAGATAAGTCATGGTAGACGCCACTTCCAGTGAAGGAAGATAAGTCTGGGTATGATATGAACCCTCATGGCACAAGGGCTGACTTAGGATCGTCTAGGATTAAACCTTGATGGAAAATGCGGAAATTGATTAAGGAAAGGATGGAAAATAAGGTGGTTAATTTCGTGGGTCTTAATAAGGTGGTTTCTGGCATAAAATGGATGAATGGAATGGTAAAACGTAGGTTAAGTGGTGGCTGGACAGAAATATAGAAATGGCAATAACGGAAGCTACAGGGCTCCAAATGAGGTGATTCCAAAACGAGGTGAAAGGTCTCGTTTTGAAATTCAATTTAGGCTCAAGAATCACTTAATTTGAGTGTGTAAAATGGGAGTTATGGTCACGAGATAATTTTGGGCAGAGGTTGATTTTCTGGAATTGTGGTTTGAAAGAACAAGGGTGAAGATGATAGGAAGGAAAGAATCACTCTTTCCAGCGAGGGCAACACACAAAGGTTGTGAAAGTCCTTTGATACAGCCAGGGTGTTCTTGAATCACTCAAGAATTTAGGAGAATCACTCTCACTAAGATAAAAGAGATAAACTCTAATTTTCTGAATAAAACTCAACTTGTGTTTATTGATAAAATGGTTCAGCTTATATAGAAGCTTTACAGCAGATTTTAGTAATGACCCACTAACCTAGAATTAAAATAACTTAATGCCATTAACCTAGGGAATTAAAAAAAAACTTAATGGCTGAGTGTAACTGAAATTGTGGCAACCAAAAGTCACCCCCAACAGCCAACAAGTCAGCCACCATTTGGTCTCCCAAAAGGCTGATGCCTAGGTTGCCAATTGGGCCCTTATTACAACTTGAACTAAACCTAACTAAAGCCCTTTTAGTTGATTAACCCAAAACATATTTTTGGTCAGCCAACTTTACAAGGATTGGGCCATTATTTAGACAAACTAAACACTCTAAAATTGAGACAAAGTGGTGTCATTTAGTCCTCCATTTGGGCCATGATACAACTCACAACCTTGGACTTTTCTCCTTGAAACTTGGGCTTGTATTCAAATAGTATGGACAGCACTTGTTGAAGGGCTTCCTTGGCTTTCCTTGCTCTAGCCCTTGTCATAGGTCCTCCAAGTCCTTCAAGTGCTCTTGGTCATGTCCTCATCATTCTCTCCCTCTTGAGAAGGATTTGTCCTCAAATCGGATTCTCCATCTGTATCAAAAAGAGATAAATCAGAGACATTGAAGGTGGAACTAACATTATACTCACCGGGCAGCTCAACTTTGTAAGCATTGTCATTGATTCTTTCAAGCACTTGAAATGGTCCATCTCCCCTTGGTTGAAGTTTTGATTTCCTCTGTTCCGGAAACCTTTCTTTTCTCATGTGCACCCAAACCCAATCTCCGGGTTCGAAGACAACCTTCTTTCTCCCTTTGTTGGCTTGTTTAGCATAGCTTTTACTTTTCCTCTCAATTTGATCTTTGACTCTCTCATGAAGCTTCTTCACATAGTCCGCCTTTGCTTGACCTTCTTTATGCTTAAAAACAGAAACATTAGGCAAAAGATCAAGAGGAGTTAGTGGGTTAAAACCATAAACAACTTCAAAAGGAGAACAATTAGTGGTGCTATGAACAGCTCTATTGTAAGCAAATTCAACATGGGGTAAACAAGCTTCCCAAGTTTTTAAGTTATTCCTCAAAACTGTCCTAAGCAAAGTTCCCAAAGTCCTATTAACAACTTCCGTTTGCCCATCGGTTTGTGGGTGACAAGTGGTTGAAAATAACAATTTAGTGCCCAACTTGCTCCACAAAGTCCTCCAAAAATGCAAATCATCAAGCCTAGGTATAGGATGCCTATATTTAATGGTGATGTTATTAAGGGCTCTACAATCAGAACACATGCGCCATGTCCCATCCTTTTTAGGGACCAAAATCACTGGGACAGCACAAGGACTCATACTATCTCTTACCCAACCTTTGCTAATGAGTTCATCCACTTGTCTTTGAATCTCTTTGGTTTCTTGTGAATTACTTCTATAGGCTGACCTATTGGGCAAAGAAGCTCCCGGAATGAGATCAATTTGATGCTCAATTCCCCTCAAAGGTGGTAGTCCACTTGGCACATTTGGTGGAAACATGTCATGAAAATCCTGCAAAAGAGTTTTAGCACTAGAAGGCACTTCAAAATCATCAAAAGTGTTAGTGGTCAAAATCTGATTTTTGCAAAACAAGATATAGAGTGACTGTTTAGCACGAAACAACCTCTTGACCTCACTTTTTGTGGCTAAATAGCTCTCCCTCACTTCAAGTGTTTCACTCTTCTTTTGTTCACTCTTTTTCCTCTCAAGTGTTTCCCTCTTTTTCTCACTCTCAAGTGTTTTGCTCACCTTTTCTTTTTCTTTTTTCTCTTGAAGAAGTTTTTCTCTCATTTTCTTTTGATCCTCACACACTTCTTGTGGACTCAATGGCTTGAGCACAATCTTTTTGTCTTGGTGCATGAAAGAGATCTTGTTGGTGTAACCGTCATGATTGGCTCTTTTATCAAATTGCCATGGTCTCCCCAAAAGTAAGTGACTGGCCTCCATAGGAACAACATCACAAAGTACCTTATCATTGTATTTCCCAATGGAAACGTCCACTTCCACTTGCTGCCTCACTTGCACCTCCCCATCCTTACTAAGCCATTGAAGTTTGTATGGCCTAGGATGTGGTTTAGTAGCTAAATTTAGCTTTGACACTAATCTAGCACTAGCCACATTGGTGCAACTACCTCCATCAATGATCACCATGCACACCTTGCCATTGATTAAACATCTAGTGTGAAAGATGCTTTCTCTTTGGCTCTCCTCCTCATGCTTCAATTGACCACCAAGTAACTGCCTAATCATCAACAAATCTCCCTCCGGAGTCTCCTCTTCCTCTACGTATTCACTCTCCTCTTCTTCTTCAACATCGAATTCACTTATATATTCTCCATCTCTAAGAACCATGGACCTTTTGTTAGGGCACTCATAAGCATAGTGTCCTAGGCCTTGGCACTTGAAACACTTCACATCTCTACTCCTTTTAGAGGGTTCCTCTTGGGACTTTGAGCGAGTTTTTGATGGGATAGGTGTGGAACTACTAGAAGTAGCAGCCCCATCTTTCTTACCTTTGTCTTTCCAACTAGAAGAACCAAAGTTGGTAAAACTCCTCTTAGCCACTCCCTTCCTTTTTAATTGTTGCTCCACTTGGATTGCTTTGTGAAGCAAATCATCCATTTCAACAAACTCCTGCAGCTCAACAATATCACGGATATCATTAGTCAAACCATTAAGAAATCGAGCCATAGTTACCTCCTCATCTTCTTCAATATTTGCTTGAATCATGAGCACATCCATTTCCTTGAAATACTCCTCAACCCCCTTGTTGCCTTGGGTTAGTTTTTGGAGCTTGAATTTCAAGTCCCTTGAGTAACTAGCCGGCACATACCGCTTCCTCATGATCTTTTTCATCTCCGTCCATGTATCAACCATTGGCTCTTCATTTCTTGCTCTCTCCTTTTGTAGCTTGTTCCACCACACAAGAGCATAGTCGGAAAACTCCGTGGCGGCAAGCTTCACCTTTTGGTTCTCCTCATAGTTGTTGCATGAGAAAACATGCTCTATTTTCATCTCCCACTCCAAGTAGGCCTCCGGATCATTCTTTCCTTTAAATGGAGGAATGTTGAGTTTAATACCATCAATTCGGTTTTGTCTAGGAACACCATCATTCCCTCTTCTCCTCCTTTCTTCTTCATTATGATCTCTATTCTCCATTTGATCCAACCTCTCATGGAGCGCATCATCTCGTTGTTTCATTAACCTCTCCAAATGTTGCATCAAAGCTTGCATTTGGAATTGCGAAAGCCCCACTCCATCATTAGGATTAGTACCTGACATCTCAAACAAACAAATCAAACGTAACAAGACAATTATAGTTGCTGTTTGAATACCTCACCCACTCAAGTGTATCACACAATTATGGCTTTTCTCTAATGAAACACTCTTGCCTTTTACCACTCTAATTCCCCTTGAGTTCTTAGGCAATTCAAGAGATTATGGCCACAACAAAGAACAATTCACCAATATGTGTAAGGTAAGGCTAGAGAGACAAGGAAAAGGTTAACCAAGAAAAAGGCTAACAATGTTTTTAGGCACAAATGAAGGAAATAAAATTCAGAATTTAGGAATTCAAGTAACAATCCTTCATGCAACCAATATATTACCTTAAAGAGATTTTTTTTAAAGTTCTTCAAGCATGAACCATTCAGCCCAATTTTTTTTTTTTAATTTTGATTATACAAAATTCTGCTTCTTTTTTTTTTTTTTTTTATAACAAAGAGATCAAAAGGCTTAACTTTTGCAATGGTTCAGCCTAAAAAAAATATATGAATAAGAAGGTAATATAAATGGCAAAGAGAATAAAGAAGGATGTTACCCAATATTTCCAGCAAAGGAAGTGTTGATCCTAGAACCGGAGCTCTGATTACCAAATGATATGAACCCTCATGGCACAAGGGCTGACTTAGGATCGTCTAGGATTAAACCTTGATGGAAAATGCGGAAATTGATTAAGGAAAGGATGGAAAATAAGGTGGTTAATTTCGTGGGTCTTAATAAGGTGGTTTCTGGCATAAAATGGATGAATGGAATGGTAAAACGTAGGTTAAGTGGTGGCTGGACAGAAATATAGAAATGGCAATAACGGAAGCTACAGGGCTCCAAATGAGGTGATTCCAAAACGAGGTGAAAGGTCTCGTTTTGAAATTCAATTTAGGCTCAAGAATCACTTAATTTGAGTGTGTAAAATGGGAGTTATGGTCACGAGATAATTTTGGGCAGAGGTTGATTTTCTGGAATTGTGGTTTGAAAGAACAAGGGTGAAGATGATAGGAAGGAAAGAATCACTCTTTCCAGCGAGGGCAACACACAAAGGTTGTGAAAGTCCTTTGATACAGCCAGGGTGTTCTTGAATCACTCAAGAATTTAGGAGAATCACTCTCACTAAGATAAAAGAGATAAACTCTAATTTTCTGAATAAAACTCAACTTGTGTTTATTGATAAAATGGTTCAGCTTATATAGAAGCTTTACAGCAGATTTTAGTAATGACCCACTAACCTAGAATTAAAATAACTTAATGCCATTAACCTAGGGAATTAAAAAAAAACTTAATGGCTGAGTGTAACTGAAATTGTGGCAACCAAAAGTCACCCCCAACAGCCAACAAGTCAGCCACCATTTGGTCTCCCAAAAGGCTGATGCCTAGGTTGCCAATTGGGCCCTTATTACAACTTGAACTAAACCTAACTAAAGCCCTTTTAGTTGATTAACCCAAAACATATTTTTGGTCAGCCAACTTTACAAGGATTGGGCCATTATTTAGACAAACTAAACACTCTAAAATTGAGACAAAGTGGTGTCATTTAGTCCTCCATTTGGGCCATGATACAACTCACAACCTTGGACTTTTCTCCTTGAAACTTGGGCTTGTATTCAAATAGTATGGACAGCACTTGTTGAAGGGCTTCCTTGGCTTTCCTTGCTCTAGCCCTTGTCATAGGTCCTCCAAGTCCTTCAAGTGCTCTTGGTCATGTCCTCATCAGGGTAGACGCCACTTCCGGTTAAGGAAGATAAGTCTGGGTAGACGCCACTTCCAATGAAGGAAGATAAGTCTGGGTAGACGCCACAAGGATTACCTTGATAAGTCTGATAATTGGTTCAACAAGGAACCCAGAGAGAAACTCTCTCCAAATTTTATCAAAATGCCAAAAGTCTTTTTATTCAAAACAAAAACCCATACTTATAGTGTAGCTAAACAAAAAGATAAAAATAGACATGGGCCTTTTAAACAGTTTGGGCCAAAATTACAATAAAAATAAATTATAACTAAAAACTTATTTAACTTGGGCCTTCTAATTAGTTTGGGCCTTCAGCAACAATTAATAGTCTTGATAGTGTCTCTGCCTCTGGGCCTTCATCATTCTCCACTTGGGCCTTCATCCTTCTCCACTCGGGGGCTTTGTCCTTCTCCACTTGGGCCTTCGTCCTTCTCCACTTGGGCCTTTAGCCTGTATTTGGCCAGTTTCATGATTCTCATCACAGGCTACGAAGGTTTGGATGACGCCACTTCCAGTGAAGGAAGATAAGTCATGGTAGACGCCACTTCCAGTGAAGGAAGATAAGTCTGGGTAGACGCCACTTCCGGTTAAGGAAGATAAGTCTGGGTAGACGCCACTTCCAATGAAGGAAGATAAGTCTGGGTAGACGCCACAAGGATTACCTTGATAAGTCTGATAATTGGTTCAACAAGGAACCCAGAGAGAAACTCTCACCCAATTTTATGAAAATGCCAAAAGTTTTTTTTATTGAAAATAAAAACCAATACTTATAGTGTATCTTAACAAAAAGATAAAAATAGACATGGGCCTTCTAAATAGGTTGGGCCAAAACTACAATAAATAAAAATTATAACTAAAAACATATTTAACTTGGGCCTTCAAATTAGTTTGGGCCTTCAGCAACATTAATTGTCTTGATAGTGCCTCTGCCTCTGGACCTTCATCTTTCTCCACTTGGGCCTTCATCCTTCTCCACTCGGGGGCTTTGTCCTTCTCCACTTAGGCCTTCGTCCTTCTCCACTTGGGCCTTTAGCCTGTATTTGGCCAGTTTCATGATTCTCATCATTCCCTCCTTCTTGGAAAACATTTGTTCTCAAATGTCCAGGATCATCACCGAGTTCAAGTACCACTTCCTTCCTTTTCTTGTTGGCTTGCTTGGCATAGCTTTCATTCTTTGCAATTTGCACCTTCACTTGGTCATACAATCTTTTCTCATACTCAACTTTGACCTGTGCATCCTTATGTTGAGTCTCTTGGGGCTTGCTGTTGTAAGTTGGCTTGTTAGGCAATGAAGCTTCTAGAAGGAGATCAACTTGATGTTCTATGCTTCTTGAAGGTGGCAGTCCATGAGGAATCTCCTTGGGAAAGACATCTTTAAATTCCTGCAATAAGGGTTGAACACTAGGAGAAACATAAATAGTTAACTGATTAGAATTATCACTCTCTCTCTCTTGTGTATCACTCTTTTCCTCGGGTGTATCACTCTTCTTTTTCATATTCCTTTGTGGTGCCTCACTATTTTCTTTCTCTTGTTCTCTCTTTTCTCTCATTCTGATTTGGTCATCACACACTTCTCTAGGGGATAGAGGTTTAAGAGTAAATGAGGAAGATTTGGCTATTCGTCTGTAGGGCTCTTCTTTGTTACGGTTCAACAAACGTTGCATTTGTGTAGTCCACGCGTCCAGAAATAAGCGTTGAGATTCGTCCAGTTGATGATATACACCACCATTGTCACCAGCTCTTGCCATGAATAAGGAACAAAGAATTTTGCAGTAAATTAAAAAAAAATTCAGGACCTCACCACACTCTGATACCAGATGATGTGAATCTTGCGGGGCGGATCGTTTGATACAGGCTACGGAGGTTTGGATGACGCCACTTCCGGTGAAGGAAGATAAGTCAGGGTAGACGCCACTTCCAGTGAAGGAAGATAAGTCTGGGTAGACGCCACTTCCGGTGAAGGAAGATAAGTCAGGGTAGACGCCACAAGGATTACCTTGATAAGTCTGATAATTGGTTCAGCAAGGAACCCAGAGAGAAACTCTCACCAAATTTTGTCAAATGCCAAAAGTTTTTTTTATTGAAAATAAAAACCAATACTTATAGTGTATCTGAACAAAAAGATAAAAATAGACATGGGCCTTCTAAATAGGTTGGGCCAAAACTACAATAAATAAAAATTATAACTAAAAACATATTTAACTTGGGCCTTCAAATTAGTTTGGGCCTTCAGCAACATTAATTGTCTTGATAGTGCCTCTGCCTCTGGACCTTCATCTTTCTCCACTTGGGCCTTCATCCTTCTCCACTCGGGGGCTTTGTCCTTCTCCACTTAGGCCTTCGTCCTTCTCCACTTGGGCCTTTAGCCTGTATTTGGCCAGTTTCATGATTCTCATCAATTACCTTCTTATTCATATATTTTTTTTAGGCTGAACCATTGCAAAAGTTAAGCCTTTTGATCTCTTTGTTATAAAAAAAAAAGAAGCAGAATTTCGTATAAGCAAAATTAAAAAAAAAAAATTGGGCTGAATGGTTCATGCTTGAAGAACTTTAAAAAAAAAAATCTCTTTAAGGTAATATATTGGTTGCATGAAGGATTGTTACTAGAATTCCTAAATTCTGAATTTTATTTCCTTCATTTGTGCCTAAAAACATTGTTAGCCTTTTTCTTGGTTAACCTTTTCCTTGTTGATGTGAACCTGAGTAGGAGCGGATCGTTTGATACAGGTTACAGAGATTTGGATGACGCCACTTCCAAAGAGGGAAGATAAGTCAGGGTAGATGCCACTTCCAATGAAGGAAGATAAGTCAGGGTAGACGCCACTTCCCGTGAAGGAAGATAAGTCTGGGCAGACGCCACAAGGATTACCTTGATAAGTCTGATAATTGGTTCAACAAGGAACCCAGAGAGAAACTCTCACCCAATTTTATGAAAATGCCCAAAAGTTTTTTTTATTGAAAATAAAAACCCATACTTATAGTGTAGCTAAACAAAAAGATAAAAATAGACATGGGCCTTTTAAACAGTTTGGGCCAAAATTACAATAAAAATAAATTATAACTAAAACCTTATTTAACTTGGGCCTTCAAATTAGTTTGGGCCTTCAGCAACAATTAATAGTCTTGATAGTGTCTCTGCCTCTGGGCCTTCATCCTTCTCCACTTGGGCCTTCATCCTTCTCCACTCGGGGGCTTTGTCCTTCTCCACTTGGGCTTTCGTCCTTCTCCACTTGGGCCTTTAGCCTGTATTTGGCCAGTTTCATGATTCTCATCATTCCCTCCTTCTTGTCTCTAGCCTTACCTTACACATATTGGTGAATTGTTCTTTGTTGTGGCCATAATCTCTTGAATTGCCTAAGAACTCAAGGGGAATTAGAGTGGTAAAAGGCAAGAGTGTTTCATTAGAGAAAAGCCATAATTGTGTGATACACTTGAGTGGGTGAGGTATTCAAACAGCAACTATAATTGTCTTGTTACGTTTGATTTGTTTGTTTGAGATGTCAGGTACTAATCCTAATGATGGAGTGGGGCTTTCGCAATTCCAAATGCAAGCTTTGATGCAACATTTGGAGAGGTTAATGAAACAACGAGATGATGCACTCCATGAGAGGTTGGATCAAATGGAGAATAGAGATCATAATGAAGAAGAAAGGAGGAGAAGAGGGAATGATGGTGTTCCTAGACAAAACCGAATTGATGGTATTAAACTCAACATTCCTCCATTTAAAGGAAAGAATGATCCGGAGGCCTACTTGGAGTGGGAGATGAAAATAGAGCATGTTTTCTCATGCAACAACTATGAGGAGGACCAGAAGGTGAAGCTTGCCGCCACGGAGTTTTCCGACTATGCTCTTGTGTGGTGGAACAAGCTACAAAAGGAGAGAGCAAGAAATGAAGAGCCAATGGTTGATACATGGACGGAGATGAAAAAGATCATGAGGAAGCGGTATGTGCCGGCTAGTTACTCAAGGGACTTGAAATTCAAGCTCCAAAAACTAACCCAAGGCAACAAGGGGGTTGAGGAGTATTTCAAGGAAATGGAAGTGCTCATGATTCAAGCAAAGATTGAAGAAGATGAGGAGGTAACTATGGCTTGATTTCTTAATGGTTTGACTAATGATATCCGTGATATTGTTGAGCTGCAGGAGTTTATTGAAATGGATGATTTGCTTCACAAAGCAATCCAAGTAGAGCAACAATTAAAAAGGAAAGGAGTGGCTAAGAGGAGTTTTACCAACTTTGGTTCTTCTAGTTGGAAAGACAAAGGTAAGAAAGATGGGGCTGCTACTTCTAGTAGTTCCACACCTATCCCATCAAAAACTCGCTCAAAGTACCAAGAGGAACCCTCTAAAAGGAGTAGAGATGTGAAGTGTTTCAAGTGCCAAGGCCTAGGACACTATGCTTATGAGTGATGAGAATCATGAAACTGGCCAAATACAGGCTAAAGGCCCAAGTGGAGAAGAACGAAGGCCCAAGTGGAGAAGGACAAAGCCCCCGAGTGGAGAAGGATGAAGGCCCAAGTGGAGAAGGATGAAGGCCCAGAGGCAGAGACACTATCAAGACTATTAATTATTGCTGAAGGCCCAAGTTAAATATGTTTTTTAGTTATAATTTTTATTTATTGTAATTTTGGCCCAAACTGTTTAGAAGGCCCATGTCTATTTTTATCTTTTCGTTCAGCTACACTATAAGTATTGGTTTTTGTTTTGAATAAAAAAAACTTTTGGCATTTTGATCAAATTTGGTGAGAGTTTCTCTCCGGGTTCCTTGTTGAACCAATTATCAGACTTATCAAGGTAATCCTTGTGGCGTCTACCCAGACTTATCTTCCTTAACCGGAAGTGGCGTCTACCCAGACTTATCTTCCTTCATTGGAAGTGGCGTCTACCCAGACTTATCTTCCTTAACCGGAAGTGGCGTCTACCCAGACTTATCTTCCTTCACTGGAAGTGGCGTCTACCCTGACTTATCTTCCTTCACCGGAAGTGGCGTCTACCCTGACTTATCTTCCTTCATTGGAAGTGGCGTCTACCCAGACTTATCTTCCTTCACCGGAAGTGGCGTCTATCCTGACTTATCTTCCTTCACCGGAAGTGGCGTCATCCAAACCTCCGTAGCCTGTATCAAACGATCCACTCCTACTCAGGTTCGCATCATCTGGTATCAGAGCTTTGGCTCTTGATACAGGTTCTATCTTATCCTATTATTTTTCTTTGTAATTTGTCCAGGTTCGTGTTTGGTCCTTGTTCTGTTATTTGTTTTCTTGTTTGCGTCTTGTTGCGTTCTTGTTTATGTCTTTGTTTCGTTCTTGTTCTTGTCACGTTTGTGTTCTTGTTGTTGTTCTTGTTTCTAGTGTCTTTCAGACTTTGTGTCATAAAAAAAATTGTTTGGGTTCTGTTTCAAGTAAAAAAAAAAGTTGCAGAAATTTTGAAAAAAAAAAGAGAAGAAAAGAAGAAAGAGAAAAAAGAGAAAGTGGGTGTTTGATCTTTGAACACGAAATTGAGGCAGTTAGAGGCTTTTTTTTGGCAGAAAATCGTGTACCAAATCCCCTTATCTAGATTCTCCTCTAAATTCTGAGCGTTTTGATATATAGTGGGCCTCAAACGGACAATCGTAGCAAAAGTTATGAGCATTTGAAGTTTACTTGTCATATCTGTGTTATCTTATCTGTTATCCTATCTGTTATCTTATTTGTTATCATATCTGTTTTCCAAATTAAATCTAATTTGTTATCCAAATCTGATCTATTATCCAAATCAAATCAAATCAAATTTTTTTATCCAAATCAGATTTGTTATCCAAATCTAATCTGTTATCCAAATCAAATCCAATCTGCTATCCAAATCAAATCCAAGTTGTTATCCCAATTCAAATCTGTTACTCTGATAATTATATTGTCTTTCCTTTTATTTTATATTACCTTGTGTGTCTAATTCGGTCCATCCAGGAACTTAAGAGGGAGTGAGTGGTAAAAGGCAACAGTGAAAACATCACACAAAAGCCTATATTGAGAGCATTAAACACGAGTGAACTACCATTAAAGAGAGAAACACGTGAGTAGAGTGTGGTGAGGTCCTGAATTTTATTTTTTTTAATTTACTGCAAAATTCTTTGTTCCTTAATCATGGCCAGAGCTGGTGACAATGGTGGTGTATATCATCAATTGGACGAATCTCAGCGCTTATTTCTGGACGCGTGGACTACACAAATGCAACGTTTGTTGAACCGTAACAAAGAAGAGCCCTACAGACGAATAGCCAAATCTTCCTCGTTTACTCTTAAACCTCTATCCCCTAGAAAAGTGTGTGATGACCAAATCAGAATGAGAGAAAAGAGAGAACAAGAGAAAGAAAATAGTGAGGCACCACAAAGGAATATGAAAAAGAAGAGTGATACACCCGAGGAAAAGAGTGATACACAAGAGAGAGAGAGTGATAATTCTAATCAGTTAACTATTTATGTTTCTCCTAATGTTCAACCCTTATTACAGGAATTTAAAGATGTCTTTCCCAAGGAGATTCCTCATGGACTGCCACCTTCAAGAAGCATAGAACATCAAGTTGATCTCCTTCTACAAGCTTCATTGCCTAACAGGCCAACTTACAAAAGCAATCCCCAAGAGACTCAACGTAAGGATGCACATGCCAAAGTTCAGTATGTGAAAAGATTGTATGACCAAGTGAAGGTGCAAATTGCAAAGAAGAATGAAAGCTATGCCAAGCAAGTCAACAAGAAAAGGAAGGAAGTGGTACTTGAATCCGGTGATGATCCTAGACATTTGAGGACAAATGTTTTCCAAGAAGGAGGGAATGATGAGAATCATGAAACTGGCCAAATACAGGCTAAAGGCCCAAGTGGAGAAGAACGAAGGCCCAAGTGGAGAAGGACAAAGCCCCCGAGTGGAGAAGGATGAAGGCCCAGAGGCAGAGACACTATCAAGACTATTAATTATATTGCTGAAGGCCCAAGTTAAATATGTTTTTTAGTTATAATTTTTATTTATTGTAATTTTGGCCCAAACTGTTTAGAAGGCCCATGTCTATTTTTATCTTTTCGTTCAGCTACACTATAAGTATTGGTTTTTGTTTTGAATAAAAAAAACTTTTGGCATTTTGATCAAATTTGGTGAGAGTTTCTCTCCGGGTTCCTTGTTGAACCAATTATCAGACTTATCAAGGTAATCCTTGTGGCGTCTACCCAGACTTATCTTCCTTAACCGGAAGTGGCGTCTACCCAGACTTATCTTCCTTCATTGGAAGTGGCGTCTACCCAGACTTATCTTCCTTAACCGGAAGTGGCGTCTACCCAGACTTATCTTCCTTCACTGGAAGTGGCGTCTACCCTGACTTATCTTCCTTCACTGGAAGTGGCGTCATCCAAACCTTCGTAGCCTGTATCAAGTGATCCGTTCCTAGTCAGGTTCACATCAATGAGTGCCCTAACAAAAGGTCCATGGTTCTTAGAGATGGAGAATATATAAGTGAATCTGATGTTGAAGAGGAAGAGGAGAGTGAGTACGTAGAGGAAGAGGAGACTCCGGAGGGAGATTTGTTGATGATTAGGCGGTTACTTGGTGGTCAATTGAAGCATGAGGAGGAGAGCCAAAGAGAAAACATCTTTCACACTAGATGTTTAATCAATGGCAAGGTGTGCATGGTGATCATTGATGGAGGTAGTTGCACCAATGTGGCTAGTGCTAGATTAGTGTCAAAGCTAAATTTAGCTACTAAACCACATCCTAGGCCATACAAACTTCAATGGCTTAGTAAGGATGGGGAGGTGCAAGTGAGGCAGCAAGTTGAAGTGGACGTTTCCATTGGGAAATACAATGATAAGGTACTTTGTGATGTTGTTCCTATGGAGGCCAGTCACTTACTTTTGGGGAGACCTTGGCAATTTGATAAAAGAGCCAATCATGACGGTTACACCAACAAGATCTCTTTCATGCACCAAGACAAAAAGATTGTGCTCAAGCCATTGAGTCCACAAGAAGTGTGTGAGGATCAAAAGAAAATGAGAGAAAAACTTCTTCAAGAGAAAAGAGAAAAAGAAAAAGTGAGCAAAACACTTGAGAGTGAGAAAAAGAGGGAAACACTTGAGAGGAAAAAGAGTGAACAAAAGAAGAGTGAAACACTTGAAGTGAGGGAGAGCTATTTAGCCACAAAAAGTGAGGTCAAGAGGTTGTTTCGTGCTAAACAGTCACTATATATCTTGTGTTGCAAAAATCAGATTTTGACCACTAACACTTTTGATGATTTTGAAGTGCCTTCTAGAGTTAAAACTCTTTTGCAGGATTTTCAAGACATGTTTCCACCAAATGTGCCAAATGGACTACCACCTTTGAGGGGAATTGAGCATCAAATTGATCTCATTCCGGGAGCTTCTTTGCCCAATAGGCCAGCCTATAGAAGTAATCCACAAGAAACCAAAGAGATTCAAAGACAAGTGGATAAACTCATTAGCAAAGGTTGGGTAAGAGATAGTATGAGTCCATGTGCTGTCCCAGTGATTTTGGTCCCTAAAAAGGATGGGACATGGCGCATGTGTTCTGATTGTAGAGCCCTTAATAACATCACCATTAAATATAGGCATCCTATACCTAGGCTTGATGAATTGCATGGTGCATGTTAATTCTCTAAAATTGATTTAAAAAGTGGATACAATCAAATTAGGATTAGAGAAGGGGATGAATGGAAAACTGCTTTTAAAACAAAATATGGTTTGTATGAATGGTTGGTTATGCCTTTTGGCCTAACTAACGCTCCTAGCACTTTCATGAGACTAATGAACCATATCTTGAGAGAGTTCATAGGAAAGTTCGTTGTGGTGTACTTTGATGATATTCTTATCTATAGCACTTCACTTGATTTGCATATAGATCATTTAAAATCTGTCTTGACTGTGCTTAGAGAAGAACAATTGTATGCCAATCTTGAAAAATGCATCTTTTGTACTAACCATGTTGTGTTTCTTGGTTTTGTTGTGAGTTCAAAAGGAGTGCAAGTTGATGAGGAGAAGGTTAGGGCTATTCAAGAATGGCCTACACCTAAGTCCGTGACCGAGGTGAGGAGTTTTCATGGCTTAGCAAGTTTTTATAGACGATTTGTGAAGGATTTTAGCACATTGGTAGCACCTCTCAATGAAGTGCTCAAGAAAAATGCTGGTTTCAAATGGGGAGAGAAACAAGAAGAAGCTTTCAATGTTCTTAAACAAAAGCTAACTAATGCCCCCATACTTGCGTTGCCAAACTTTCAAAAATCTTTTGAAATTGAGTGTGATGCTTCAAATGTTGGGATTGGGGCTGTGTTGATGCAAGAAGGCCATCCAATTGCTTATTTTAGTGAAAAGTTAAGTGGTCCTACCCTTAACTATTCAACTTATGATAAGGAGTTGTATGCCTTAGTACGGGCTTTGAAAACATGGCAACACTACCTTTATCCCAAGGAATTTGTCATTCATAGTGACCATGAGTCCCTCAAATATATCAAGGGGCAAGGCAAGCTTAACAAAAGGCATGCGAAGTGGGTGGAATTCCTAGAGCAATTCCCTTATGTTATCAAACATAAAAAGGGAAAAGGTAATATTGTAGCTGATGCTCTTTCTCGGCGTCATGCATTACTTTCTATGCTTGAAACAAAATTGATTGGTCTTGAATGTTTGAAAAGCATGTATGAAAATGATGAAACTTTTGGAGAAATTTTTAAAAATTGTGAAAAATTTTCAGAAAATGGTTTCTTTAGACATGAAGGCTTTCTTTTCAAAGAAAACAAATTGTGTGTGCCTAAATGTTCTACTAGAAATTTGCTTGTTTGTGAAGCACATGAAGGAGGTTTAATGGGGCATTTTGGGGTCCAAAAGACTCTAGAAACATTACAAGAACATTTTTATTGGCCTCATATGAAAAAGGATGTGCAGAAATTTTGTGAACATTGCATTGTATGTAAAAAGGCAAAGTCTAAGGTAAAGCCTCATGGATTGTATACTCCATTGCCAATTCCGGAGTATCCTTGGATTGATTTATCCATGGATTTTGTTTTGGGGCTGCCAAAAACAAGCAATGGTAGAGATTCCATTTTTGTGGTTGTTGATAGGTTTTCTAAAATGGCTCATTTTATTCCATGTAAAAAAGTTGATGATGCTTCCCATGTGGCTGATTTGTTTTTCAAGGAGATTGTGAGACTCTGATGAGGACATGACCAAGAGCAAGGGCAAGGATCCACTTGAAGGACTTGGAGGACCTATGACAAGGGCTAGAGCAAGGAAAGCCAAGGAAGCTCTTCAACAAGTGCTGTCCATACTATTTGAATACAAGCCCAAGTTTCAAGGAGAAAAGTCCAAGGTTGTGAGTTGTATCATGGCCCAAATGGAGGAGGACTAAATGACACCACTTTATTTCAATTTTAGAGTGTTTAGTTTGTCTAAATAATGGCCCAATCCTTGTAAAGTTGGCTGACCAAAAATATGTTTTGGGTTAATCAACTAAAAGGGCTTTAGTTCAAGTTGTAATAAGGGCCCAATTGGCAACCTAGGCATCAGCCTTTTGGGAGACCAAATGGTGGCTGACTTGTTGGCTGTTGGGGGTGACTTTTGGTTGCCACAATTTCAGTTACACTCAGCCATTAAGTTTGTTTTAATTCCCTAGGTTAATGGCATTAAGTTATTTTAATTCTAGGTTAGTGGGTCATTACTAAAATCTGCTGTTAAGCTTCTATATAAGCTGAACCATTTTATCAATAAACACAAGTTGAGTTTTATTCAGAAAATTAGAGTTTATCTCTTTTATCTTAGTGAGAGTGATTCTCCTAAATTCTTGAGTGATTCAAGAACACCTTGGCTGTATCAAAGGACTTTCACAACCTTTGTGTGTTGCCCTCGCTGGAAAGAGTGATTCTTTCCTTCCTTTCATCATCACCCTTGTTCTTTCAAACCACAATTCCAGAAAATCCACCTCTGCCCAGAATTATCTCATGGCCATAACTCCCATTTTACGCACTCAAATTAAGTTATTCTTGAGCCTAAATTGAATTTCAAAACGAGACCTTTCACCTCGTTTTGGAATCACCTTATTTGGAGCCCTGTAGCTTCAGTTATTGCCATTTCTATATTTCTGTCCAGCCACCACTTAACCTACGTTTTACCATCCCATTCATCCATTTTATGCCAAGAACCACCTTATTAAGACCCACGAAATTAGCCACCTTATTTTGCATCATTTCCTTAATCAATTTCCGCATTTTCCATCAAGGTTTAATCCTAGACGATCCTAAGTCAGCCCTTGTGCCATGAGGGTTCATATCATTTGGTAATCAGAGCTCCGGTTCTAGGATCAACACTTCCTTTGCTGGAAATATTGGGTAACATCCTTCTTTATTCTCTTTGCCATTTATATTACCTTCTTATTCATATATATTTTTTTTTAGGCTGAACCATTGCAAAAGTTAAGCCTTTTGATCTCTTTGTTAAAAAAAAAAAAAGCAGAATTTCGTATAAGCAAAATTAAAAAAAAAAAAAAAAAATTGGGCTGAATGGTTCATGCTTGAAGAACTTTAAAAAAAATCTCTTTAAGGTAATATATTGGTTGCATGAAGGATTGTTACTTGAATTCCTAAATTCTGAATTTTATTTCCTTCATTTGTGCCTAAAAACATTGTTAGCCTTTTTCTTGGTTAACCTTTTCCTTGTCTCTCTAGCCTTACCTTACACATATTGGTGAATTGTTCTTTGTTGTGGCCATAATCTCTTGAATTGCCTAAGAACTCAAGGGGAATTAGAGTGGTAAAAGGCAAGAGTGTTTCATTAGAGAAAAGCCATAATTGTGTGATACACTTGAGTGGGTGAGGTATTCAAACAACAACTATAATTGTCTTGTTACGTTTGATTTGTTTGTTTGAGATGTCAGGTACTAATCCTAATGATGGAGTGGGGCTTTCGCAATTCCAAATGCAAGCTTTGATGCAACATTTGGAGAGGTTAATGAAACAACGAGATGATGCGCTCCATGAGAGGTTGGATCAAATGGAGAATAGAGATCATAATGAAGAAGAAAGGAGGAGAAGAGGGAATGATGGTGTTCCTAGACAAAACCGAATTGATGGTATTAAACTCAACATTCCTCCATTTAAAGGAAAGAATGATCCGGAGGCCTACTTGGAGTGGGAGATGAAAATAGAGCA
The DNA here is from genome assembly GCF_004193775.1 of Glycine soja. Taxonomy (NCBI): domain Eukaryota; kingdom Viridiplantae; phylum Streptophyta; class Magnoliopsida; order Fabales; family Fabaceae; genus Glycine; species Glycine soja. The sequence continues at coordinate 54,446 of NW_021143890.1, read as the reverse complement.
TGTTTTCTCATGCAACAACTATGAGGAGGACCAGAAGGTGAAGCTTGCCGCCACGGAGTTTTCCGACTATGCTCTTGTGTGGTGGAACAAGCTACAAAAGGAGAGAGCAAGAAATGAAGAGCCAATGGTTGATACATGGACGGAGATGAAAAAGATCATGAGGAAGCGGTATGTGCCGGCTAGTTACTCAAGGGACTTGAAATTCAAGCTCCAAAAACTAACCCAAGGCAACAAGGGGGTTGAGGAGTATTTCAAGGAAATGGATGTGCTCATGATTCAAGCAAATATTGAAGAAGATGAGGAGGTAACTATGGCTCGATTTCTTAATGGTTTGACTAATGATATCCGTGATATTGTTGAGCTGCAGGAGTTTGTTGAAATGGATGATTTGCTTCACAAAGCAATCCAAGTGGAGCAACAATTAAAAAGGAAGGGAGTGGCTAAGAGGAGTTTTACCAACTTTGGTTCTTCTAGTTGGAAAGACAAAGGTAAGAAAGATGGGGCTGCTACTTCTAGTAGTTCCACACCTATCCCATCAAAAACTCGCTCAAAGTCCCAAGAGGAACCCTCTAAAAGGAGTAGAGATGTGAAGTGTTTCAAGTGCCAAGGCCTAGGACACTATGCTTATGAGTGCCCTAACAAAAGGTCCATGGTTCTTAGAGATGGAGAATATATAAGTGAATCTGATGTTGAAGAGGAAGAGGAGAGTGAGTACGTAGAGGAAGAGGAGACTCCGGAGGGAGATTTGTTGATGATTAGGCGGTTACTTGGTGGTCAATTGAAGCATGAGGAGGAGAGCCAAAGAGAAAACATCTTTCACACTAGATGTTTAATCAATGGCAAGGTGTGCATGGTGATCATTGATGGAGGTAGTTGCACCAATGTGGCTAGTGCTAGATTAGTGTCAAAGCTAAATTTAGCTACTAAACCACATCCTAGGCCATACAAACTTCAATGGCTTAGTAAGGATGGGGAGGTGCAAGTGAGGCAGCAAGTGGAAGTGGACGTTTCCATTGGGAAATACAATGATAAGGTACTTTGTGATGTTGTTCCTATGGAGGCCAGTCACTTACTTTTGGGGAGACCATGGCAATTTGATAAAAGAGCCAATCATGACGGTTACACCAACAAGATCTCTTTCATGCACCAAGACAAAAAGATTGTGCTCAAGCCATTGAGTCCACAAGAAGTGTGTGAGGATCAAAAGAAAATGAGAGAAAAACTTCTTCAAGAGAAAAAAGAAAAAGAAAAAGTGAGCAAAACACTTGAGAGTGAGAAAAAGAGGGAAACACTTGAGAGGAAAAAGAGTGAACAAAAGAAGAGTGAAACACTTGAAGTGAGGGAGAGCTATTTAGCCACAAAAAGTGAGGTCAAGAGGTTGTTTCGTGCTAAACAGTCACTATATATCTTGTGTTGCAAAAATCAGATTTTGACCACTAACACTTTTGATGATTTTGAAGTGCCTTCTAGTGTTAAAACTCTTTTGCAGGATTTTCAAGACATGTTTCCACCAAATGTGCCAAATGGACTACCACCTTTGAGGGGAATTGAGCATCAAATTGATCTCATTCCGGGAGCTTCTTTGCCCAATAGGCCAGCCTATAGAAGTAATCCACAAGAAACCAAAGAGATTCAAAGACAAGTGGATGAACTCATTAGCAAAGGTTGGGTAAGAGATAGTATGAGTCCTTGTGCTGTCCCAGTGATTTTGGTCCCTAAAAAGGATGGGACATGGCGCATGTGTTCCGATTGTAGAGCCCTTAATAACATCACCATTAAATATAGGCATCCTATACCTAGGCTTGATGATTTGCTTGATGAATTGCATGGTGCATGTTACTTCTCTAAAATCGATTTAAAAAGTGGATACAATCAAATTAGGATTAGAGAAGGGGATGAATGGAAAACTGCTTTTAAAACAAAATATGGTTTGTATGAATGGTTGGTTATGCCTTTTGGCCTAACTAACGCTCCTAGCACTTTCATGAGATTAATGAACCATATCTTGAGAGAGTTCATAGGAAAGTTTGTTGTGGTGTACTTTGATGATATTCTTATCTATAGCACTTCACTTGATTTGCATATTGATCATTTAAAATCTGTCTTGACTGTGCTTAGAAAAGAACAATTGTATGCCAATCTTGAAAAATGCATCTTTTGTACTAACCATGTTGTGTTTCTTGGTTTTGTTGTGAGTTCAAAAGGAGTGCAAGTTGATGAGGAGAAGGTTAGGGCTATTCAAGAATGGCCTACACCTAAGTCTGTGACCGAGGTGAGGAGTTTTCATGGCTTAGCAAGTTTTTATAGACGATTTGTGAAGGATTTTAGCACATTGGCAGCACCTCTCAATGAAGTGCTCAAGAAAAATGTTGGTTTCAAATGGGGAGAGAAACAAGAAGAAGCTTTCAATGTTCTTAAGCAAAAGCTAACTAATGCCCCCATACTTGCGTTGCCAAACTTTCAAAAATCTTTTGAAATTGAGTGTGATGCTTCAAATGTTGGGATTGGGGCTGTGTTGATGCAAGAAGGCCATCCAATTGCTTATTTTAGTGAAAAGTTAAGTGGTCCTACCCTTAACTATTCAACTTATGATAAGGAGTTGTATGCCTTAGTACGGGCTTTGAAAACATGGCAACACTACCTTTATCCCAAGGAATTTGTCATTCATAGTGACCATGAGTCCCTCAAATATATCAAGGGGCAAGGCAAGCTTAACAAAAGGCATGCGAAGTGGGTGGAATTCCTAGAGCAATTCCCTTATGTTATCAAACATAAAAAGGGAAAAGGTAATATTGTAGCCGATGCTCTTTCTCGGCGTCATGCATTACTTTCTATGCTTGAAACAAAATTGATTGGTCTTGAATGTTTGAAAAGCATGTATGAAAATGATGAAACTTTTGGAGAAATTTTTAAAAATTGTGAAAAATTTTCAGAAAATGGTTTCTTTAGACATGAAGGCTTTCTTTTCAAAGAAAACAAATTGTGTGTGCCTAAATGTTCTACTAGAAATTTGCTTGTTTGTGAAGCACATGAAGGAGGTTTAATGGGGCATTTTGGGGTCCAAAAGACTCTAGAAACATTACAAGAACATTTTTATTGGCCTCATATGAAAAAGGATGTGCAGAAATTTTGTGAACATTGCATTGTATGTAAAAAGGCAAAGTCTAAGGTAAAGCCTCATGGATTGTATACTCCATTGCCAATTCCGGAGTATCCTTGGATTGATTTATCCATGGATTTTGTTTTGGGGCTGCCAAAAACAAGCAATGGTAGAGATTCCATTTTTGTGGTTGTTGATAGGTTTTCTAAAATGGCTCATTTTATTCCATGTAAAAAAGTTGATGATGCTTCCCATGTGGCTGATTTGTTTTTCAAGGAGATTGTGAGACTCCATGGTTTGCCAAGGAGCATTGTTAGTGATAGGGACTCTAAGTTCCTAAGCCATTTTTGGAGGACTTTGTGGAGCAAGTTGGGCACTAAATTGTTATTTTCAACCACTTGTCACCCACAAACCGATGGGCAAACGGAAGTTGTTAATAGGACTTTGGGAACTTTGCTTAGGACAGTTTTGAGGAAGAACTTAAAAACTTGGGAAGCTTGTTTACCCCATGTTGAATTTGCTTACAATAGAGCTGTTCATAGCACCACTAATTGTTCTCCTTTTGAAGTTGTTTATGGTTTTAACCCACTAACTCCTCTTGATCTTTTGCCTATGCCTAATGTTTCTGTTTTTAAGCATAAAGAAGGTCAAGCAAAGGCGGACTATGTGAAGAAGCTTCATGAGAGAGTCAAAGATCAAATTGAGAGGAAAAATAAAAGCTATGCTAAACAAGCCAACAAAGGGAGAAAGAAGGTTGTCTTCGAACCCGGAGATTGGGTTTGGGTGCACATGAGAAAAGAAAGGTTTCCGGAACAAAGGAAATCAAAGCTTCAACCAAGGGGAGATGGACCATTTCAAGTGCTTGAAAGAATCAATGACAATGCTTACAAAGTTGAGCTGCCCGGTGAGTATAATGTTAGTTCCACTTTCAATGTCTCTGATTTATCTCTTTTTGATGCAGATGGAGAATCCGATTTGAGGACAAATCCTTCTCAAGAGGGAGAGAATGATGAGGACATGACCAAGAGCAAGGGCAAGGATCCACTTGAAGGACTTGGAGGACCTATGACAAGGGCTAGAGCAAGGAAAGCCAAGGAAGCTCTTCAACAAGTGCTGTCCATACTATTTGAATACAAGCCCAAGTTTCAAGGAGAAAAGTCCAAGGTTGTGAGTTGTATCATGGCCCAAATGGAGGAGGACTAAATGACACCACTTTATTTCAATTTTAGAGTGTTTAGTTTGTCTAAATAATGGCCCAATCCTTGTAAAGTTGGCTGACCAAAAATATGTTTTGGGTTAATCAACTAAAAGGGCTTTAGTTCAAGTTGTAATAAGGGCCCAATTGGCAACCTAGGCATCAGCCTTTTGGGAGACCAAATGGTGGCTGACTTGTTGGCTGTTGGGGGTGACTTTTGGTTGCCACAATTTCAGTTACACTCAGCCATTAAGTTTGTTTTAATTCCCTAGGTTAATGGCATTAAGTTATTTTAATTCTAGGTTAGTGGGTCATTACTAAAATCTGCTGTTAAGCTTCTATATAAGCTGAACCATTTTATCAATAAACACAAGTTGAGTTTTATTCAGAAAATTAGAGTTTATCTCTTTTATCTTAGTGAGAGTGATTCTCCTAAATTCTTGAGTGATTCAAGAACACCTTGGCTGTATCAAAGGACTTTCACAACCTTTGTGTGTTGCCCTCGCTGGAAAGAGTGATTCTTTCCTTCCTTTCATCATCACCCTTGTTCTTTCAAACCACAATTCCAGAAAATCCACCTCTGCCCAGAATTATCTCATGGCCATAACTCCCATTTTACGCACTCAAATTAAGTTATTCTTGAGCCTAAATTGAATTTCAAAACGAGACCTTTCACCTCGTTTTGGAATCACCTTATTTGGAGCCCTGTAGCTTCAGTTATTGCCATTTCTATATTTCTGTCCAGCCACCACTTAACCTACGTTTTACCATCCCATTCATCCATTTTATGCCAAGAACCACCTTATTAAGACCCACGAAATTAGCCACCTTATTTTGCATCATTTCCTTAATCAATTTCCGCATTTTCCATCAAGGTTTAATCCTAGACGATCCTAAGTCAGCCCTTGTGCCATGAGGGTTCATATCAGACTCCATGGTCTGCCAAGGAGCATTGTTAGTGATAGGGACTCTAAGTTCCTAAGTCATTTTTGGAGGACTTTGTGGAGCAAGTTGGGCACTAAATTGTTATTTTCAACCACTTGTCACCCACAAACCGATGGGCAAACGGAAGTTGTTAATAGAACTTTGGGAACTTTGCTTAGGACAGTTTTGAGGAAGAACTTAAAAACTTGGGAAGCTTGTTTACCCCATGTTGAATTTGCTTACAATAGAGCTGTTCATAGCACCACTAATTGTTCTCCTTTTGAAGTTGTTTATGGTTTTAATCCACTAACTCCTCTTGATCTTTTGCCTATGCCTAATGTTTCTGTTTTTAAGCATAAAGAAGGTCAAGCAAAGGCGGACTATGTGAAGAAGCTTCATTATAGAGTCAAAGATCAAATTGAGAGGAAAAATAAAAGCTATGCTAAACAAGCCAACAAAGGGAGAAAGAAGGTTGTCTTCGAACCGGGAGATTGGGTTTGGGTGCACATGAGAAAAGAAAGGTTTCCGGAACAAAGGAAATCAAAGCTTCAACCAAGGGGAGATGGACCATTTCAAGTGCTTGAAAGAATCAATGACAATGCTTACAAAGTTGAGCTGCCCGGTGAGTATAATGTTAGTTCCACCTTCAATGTCTCTGATTTATCTCTTTTTGATGCAGAAGGAGAATCCGATTTGAGGACAAATCCTTCTCAAGAGGGAGAGAATGATGAGGACATGACCAAGAGCAAGGGCAAGGATCCACTTGAAGGACTTGGAGGACCTATGACAAGGGCTAGAGCAAGGAAAGCCAAGGAAGCTCTTCAACAAGTGCTGTCCATACTGTTTGAATACAAGCCCAAGTTTCAAGGAGAAAAGTCCAAGGTTGTGAGTTGTATCATGGCCCAAATGGAGGAGGACTAAATGACACCACTTTGTTTCAATTTTAGAGTGTTTAGTTTGTCTAAATAATGGCCCAATCCTTGTAAAGTTGGCTGACCAAAAATATGTTTTGGGTTAATCAACTAAAAGGGCTTTAGTTAGGTTTAGTTCAAGTTGTAATAAGGGCCTAATTGGCAACCTAGGCATCAGCCTTTTGGGAGACCAAATGGTGGCTGACTTGTTGGCTGTTGGGGGTGACTTTTGGTTGCCACAATTTCAGTTACACTCAGCCATTAAGTTTTTTTAATTCCCTAGGTTAATGACATTAAGTTATTTTAATTCTAGGTTAGTGGGTCATTACTAAAATCTGCTGTAAAGCTTCTATATAAGCTGAACCATTTTATCAATAAACACAAGTTGAGTTTTATTCAGAAAATTAGAGTTTCTCTCTTTTATCTTAGTGAGAGTGATTCTCCTAAATTCTTGAGTGATTCAAGAACACCCTGGCTGTATCAAAGGACTTTCACAACCTTTGTGTGTTGCCCTCGCTGGAAAGAGTGATTCTTTCCTGATACGAAATCAGAGTGTGGTAACGGAAGCAAACAACCAATAACGAAGGTACTAGGTACCACCCTTATTAGTCGAATTCTTTTAAGTATTTTTGGTATTTGTGTGTTTGGGTTTTTACGAAAATCAGCAAGGAAAAATAAGCAATATTAAACTACACCAATAGCTTAATACGAGATTAGCACTCAACACCAATTGAGCTAATCGGACTATTTTCAAGACGACGCTTGCAAATAATCGGGCGAAAATGTAAACACAATTTCTAATTGGACTGAATTGTTCTTGTTTATTGAATAATCTGCAAATGATCAAATTACATCCATATATGGCCGAAAAACAGTAAGGCCTAATTAAACACAATAAAACTAGTAATAAAATGCAATTAATGACTTAATGCAATCAGCTCATGATATTCCTTTTCCATAATTAGCCACACGCCTATTTAAGGCCTTGAATGTCCCATTTATGCTTCTTTTGTAACCATCTTGGAAAGGTTTTGAATGGCTGAGTTTTATTTGTCTTAACTGATGAAAATGCTTAAAATAGCCAAGTAATTAAACTCAGCCCTTGATGAGGATTCCAAACAGCCCCCACGCCATTAACTTCCCTTTGAATGTCACTTGTGTTGATTTTCAACTCCTCTTGGTCAATTTTCGTACCATCCCCTCCCCCTTTGAAAGGAATTGCCCTCAATTCTTGAATACCATCATCATCTAAATACGGTGAGAGATCTCCAACATTGAAAGTAGCATGTACTCCATATTCTCCGGGCAAATCAATCTTGTATGCATTGTCATTGATCTTTGATATAACTTTGAAAGGACCATCCGCTCTAGGCATGAGCTTATTCTTTCTCTTGCTTGGGAATCTTTCTTTTCTCAAATGGACCCACACAAGATCACCTTCATTGAATAACTTAGGCTTCTTATTCTTGGACCTTTGCTTATAAACTTCATTCACGGCCTTGATTCTTTCTTGCACTTGATTATGTAGCTTGATCATTGCTTTGAGTTTGGCCTCGGAATCTGGATGAACTAACTCCTCTTTTGGCATAACTATCAAATCCAATGGCAAGTAAGGATTCACACCATAAACAACTTCAAAAGGAGAATGATTAGTAGCATATGTAGGGGACCGGTTGTAAGCAAATTCAGCATGGGCTAGCTTCAAGTCCCAATCCTTTTGAGTCTTACTAACCAAACCACGCAGCAAAGTACCAAGAGTTCTATTAGTCACCTCGGTTTGTCCATCGGTTTGAGGGTGATGGGAAGTACTAAACAGCAACTTAGTACCTACTTTCCTCCATAATGTGTTCCAAAAATAACTTAAAAACTTTGAATCACGATCGGAAACAATAGTTTTAGGAACTCCATGTAAACGCACAATCTCACGAAAGTACAAATCAGCAACATTACTAGCATCATCGGTTTTGTGACAAGCTACAAAGTGTGCCATCTTTGAAAACCTATCCACAACCACCATAATTGCATCTTTACCTCGCTGTGTTCGGGGCAAAGCCACAATGAAATCCATACTCACATCCATCCAAGGACCACTAGGCGTTGGCAAGGGAGTATACGCCCCTGGTTTGAAAGAACTCTTTGCCATGTGACAAGTAACACACCTGCTAATGACTTTTTGCACATCTCCTAACATCTTTGGCCAATGAAAGTGTTCTTTCAAAATCTCCAAGGTCTTTGTAATGCCAAAATGACCAGCCAAACCTCCACCATGAGCTTCACGAACTAGTAACTCACGAATTGAATGCCTTGGGATGCAAAGCCGATTCTCCTTGAATAAAAATCCATCTTGCACGATATACTTTCCAAATGCTCCATTCTCACAATTAGAGTATATTTCACCAAAATCCACATCTTCTTTATAATAATCTTTCAAAGTCTCAAAACCAAGTAAACGAGTTTCAAGAATTGAAATTAAAGCATACCTCCTTGAAAGTGCATCAGCCACCACATTACTCTTACCATCCTTGTATTTTGAAGAGAAATTAAAAGATTGAAGAAATTCAACCCATTTAGCATGCCTTGGACTCAACTTCTGCTGCCCATTGATATACTTCAATGACTCATGATCTGAATGCAATATAAAGTGATTAGAACGCAAATAATGATTCCAATGATCAAGAGCTCTCACAATGGCATAGAACTCTTTGTCATAGGTGCAATAGTTCAATCTGGCTCCTCCCAATTTCTCCGAGAAATAAGCTATAGGCCTTTTGTTTTGTATCAAAACAGCCCCAATGCCAACTCCACTAGCATCACATTCAACTTCAAATGGTTGAGTAAAATCGGGTAAAGCTAAAACAGGAGCTTCACAAAGCTTTAACTTAATCAATTCAAAAGCCTTTTGTGCTTGTTCATTCCACCCAAACGCACCCTTCTTCAAACATTCGGTCATAGGACTTGCTATAGTGCTAAAATTCTGGATAAAGCGTCGATAAAATGATGCAAGACCAAGGAAAGATCTCACCTCCGAAACTGTTGTAGGGCTCGGCCAAGTCTTGATAGCATCCACTTTTGTTTGATCAACGGATACTCCATCTTTAGACACCACATATCCAAGAAACACCACACTTTCAACCAAGAAATCACACTTTTCCATCTTCCCATAGAGTTTTTGTGCTCTTAGGGTCTCAAATATTTGTTTCAAATGAGTGAAATGCTCCTCTATAGATTTGCTATACACCAATATGTCATCAAGATAAACAACAACAAACTTACCCAAAAAAGGCTTGAGTACTTCGTTCATGAGCCTCATAAAGGTGCTAGGTGCATTTGTGAGCCCAAATGGCATAACTAGCCATTCATATAGACCATGCTTAGTCTTGAATGCCGTCTTCCATTCATCACCTTCACGCATTCTGATTTGGTGATATCCACTCCTTAGATCAATTTTTGAGAAGATAACCGATCCATGTAACTCATCAAGCATATCATCTAGTCTCGGAATGGGAAAACGATATTTGATGGTTATGTTGTTCACTGCCCTACTATCAATACACATTCTCCATGAACCATCCTTCTTAGGAACCAACAATGTCGGAACAGCACATGGACTCATTGATTCACGCACATAACCCATGCTTATCAATTCTTCAATTTGCCGTTGCAACTCCTTTGTCTCCTCCGGATTACACCTATATGCAGCCTTGTTTGGTAATGGAACTCCCGGAATTAGATCAATTTGATGCTCAATCCCACGGATAGGTGGCAAACCCTTTGGTAGTTCACTTGGAAACACATCTTCATACTCACCCAAAACAGCCTCCAATTGTTGTTTAAAAGGAGTTTCTACATCGTCTTGTCTAGCATTCTTTGCAACCAACACGTAGACTAATTCACCATTATCAATAGCATCCTTCACTTCATTTTCAGTAGCAAACATAGTGAGACTAGGCTTTTTACCTCTTTTTGTAATCATGGAACGGACTTCATTTGATGCCATTGGTTTCAACACAATCCTCTTGCCATTGAAGTTCAATTCATGCTCATTGGACCTTCCTCTATGCGTCACATCCCTATCAAATTGCCAAGGGCGTCCCAAGAGTATGTGACTTGCATCCATAGGTACCACATCACACAAGATTTCATCAACATAAGATCCCATGGTTAATCCCACACGCGTCTGCCTTGTAACATTTATGCTACTTCCATTGTCCAACCAATGTAGCGCATAAGGCTTAGGATGTTTTGTTGTGAGCAATCCGAATTTAGACACCATTTCAGTTGAAGCCGCATTGGTACAACTACCTCCATCCACAATGATACTACACCACTTATCTTTCACTTGACCCTTAGTGTAGAAGATTTGATTTCTTTGTACAGCCTTGACTTGCAAAGTTCTTAGCATCAAGGTATCATACATGGGAGGTCCATATACTTCTACCTCATCATCATCATCTTCAACAATTTCAACTCCATCACCTTCAATATTGCCACCAGATTCTTCTTCTTCCTTCATCAACTCATCACGCATGCTAATTGCTTCTCGGAGGGTCACAACTCGTTGATTAGGACAAGCCCTAGCAAAGTGTCCAAAGCCTTGACACTTGAAACACCTAACCTTTGACAGATTAGTCTCCTTGGCCGTGGCAATGGGTTGTTTAGGAGCGGCCTCACTTTGTTTCGGTTGATTCTCCATTGGTTTAGTGCTAGGGGCTGGATTTGCACTGCCCGACACACCTCCCTTGGACCAACCACTAGAACTCCCAGCATTATATCTACTCTTGTTTTGATTTTCAATCTTCAAACACAAGGTGCACAAAGTGGTGAAATCTGTGTAGTTACATAGCTCAACAGCAAAAGCTATGTTCTTATTCAGCCCACGAAGGAAACGGCTCATTTTTTGCTCTTCATTTTCCTCCACTTCACCCATTAGGCATAGGTTCTCAAACTCATCAATGTATTCAGTAACACTCATTTTGCCTTGCACCAAATCTGCAATCTTTTTATACAAATTCAGTCGGTGATTTGATGGTACATATCTCTTGCGCAACTTCTTCTTCAAGGACTCCCAAGAGTGGATTTTCTCCTTTCCATCTCGTGTCCTTCTAGCCTTCAATCCCTCATACCACAACGATGCACTTTTGCTAAGTTTCAGGATAGCATATTTGCAATGTTTCTCATCATCAAGATCCTTGAAGTCAAACATTCTATCAATCTTGCGCTCCCATTCTAGATAAACCTCCGGGTCTGCACTACCATTAAATTCAGGTAGTTCGGTGATTTTGAACTCATCCACGTTTGGACGTGGTTCACCCCTTCTAGGCCTCCATCGTTCATCTCTCATGTCAACGTTCCTTAAGGCTTCACGCAATCTGTCCATGAAATCATCACTGTTGAAATCCATTGTTGTCACGTAACACGGAATCAGAACCAGGCTCTGATACCACTAATGATACGAAATCAGAGTGTGGTAACGGAAGCAAACAACCAATAACGAAGGTACTAGGTACCACCCTTATTAGTCGAATTCTTTTAAGTATTTTTGGTATTTGTGTGTTTGGGTTTTTACGAAAATCAGCAAGGAAAAATAAGCAATATTAAACTACACCAATAGCTTAATACGAGATTAGCACTCAACACCAATTGAGCTAATTGGACTATTTTCAAGACGACGCTTGCAAATAATCGGGCGAAAATGTAAACACAATTTCTAATTGGACTGAATTGTTCTTGTTTATTGAATAATCTGCAAATGATCAAATTACATCCATATATGGCCGAAAAACAGTAAGGCCTAATTAAACACAATAAAACTAGTAATAAAATGCAATTAATGACTTAATGCAATCAGCTCATGATATTCCTTTTCCATAATTAGCCACACGCCTATTTAAGGCCTTGAATGTCCCATTTATGCTTCTTTTGTAACCATCTTGGAAAGGTTTTGAATGACTGAGTTTTATTTGTCTTAACTGATGAAAATGCTTAAAATAGCCAAGTAATTAAACTCAGCCCTTGATGAGGATTCCAGACAGCCCCCACGCCATTAACTTCCCTTTGAATGTCACTTGTGTTGATTTTCAACTCCTCTTGGTCAATTTTCGTACCATTTCCTTCCAGTCATCTCCACCCTTGTTCTTTCAAACCACAATTCCAGAAAATCCACCTCTGCCCAAAATTATCTTGTGACCATAACTCCCATTTTACACACTCAAATTAAGTGATTCTTGAGCCTAAATTGAATTTCAAAACGAGACCTTTCACCTCGTTTTGGAATCACCTCATTTGGAGCCCTGTAGCTTCCGTTATTGCCATTTCTATATTTCTGTCCAGCCACCACTTAACCTACGTTTTACCATCCCATTCATCCATTTTATGCCAGAAACCACCTTATTAAGACCCACGAAATTATCCACCTTATTTTCCATCCTTTCCTTAATCAATTTCCGCATTTTCCAATCAAGGTTTAATCCTAGACGATCCTAAGTCAGCCCTTGTGCCATGAGGGTTCATATCAGATATTGATCGAAAAAAATGAAAGTCGACGTCGGCCTGGAAAGTTGACCGATCGAGGTCTAAAAAAGAAGCTTCACAGGATGATGCTGATCGAACATTTCCTAACCGACATCATGCAAATTTCGTTCACGGATTGAATTGAAAACTCATTAGCCGACATTGGTCGTGAAGTAGCCCGACTGATATTTTTCATCCAACATTGCGCAATTTTTTTTAAAAAACACTCGCTGGCAGAGAATGTTTTTTTTACGGCAGAGGAAGTTTTCTTTTTTTGGTGTTGCATAAAAAATTTACAATGTACGTCGGCTACGTTTTTTCGTGCGAGCGCAATCGACGTTTTGTTTCGACCGAAACTGCCATGTTCCCATTTATTCGGCAAGGAAATCATTAGCCCATCTCGGCAAAAAAATATTATTCGCCGATATTGATCGAAAAAAATTACAGTCGACGTCGGCTAGGAATCATGACCGATCGAAGTCTAAAAAAGAAGCTTCACAGGATGATGCCGATCGAACATTTCCTAACCGACATCATGCAAATTTCGTTCACGAATTGAATTGAAAACTCATTAGCCGACATTGGTCGTGTAGTAGCCCCGACTGATATTTTTCAGGCGACATTGCACAATTTTTTTTTTAAAAACGCTCGCTGGCCGATAATGTTTTTTTACGGCAGAGGAAGTTTTCTTTTATGGTGTTGCTTAAAAAATTTACAATGTACGTCGGCTAGATTTTTTCGTGCGAGTGCAACGGACGTTTTGTTTCGGCCGAAACTGCCATGTTTCCATTTATTCGGCCAGGAAATCATTAGCCCATCTCGGCAAAAAAATATTATTCGCCGATATTGATCGAAAAAAATGACAGTCGACGTCGGCCTGTGATGAGAATCACGAAACTGGCCAAATACAGGCTAAAGGCCCAAGTGGAGAAGGACGAAGGCCTAAGTGGAGAAGGGCAAAGCCCCCGAGTGGAGAAGGATGAAGGCCCAAGTGGAGAAGAATGAAGGCCCAGAGGCAGAGACACTATCAAGACAATTAATTGTTGCTGAAGGCCCAAGTTAAATATGTTTTTAGTTATAATTTTAATTTATTGTAATTTTGGCTCAACCTGTTTAGAAATCCCATGTCTATTTTTATCTTTTTGTTCAGATACACTATAAATATTGGGTTTTATTTTCAATAAAGAAACTTTTGGCATTTGATAAAATTTGGTGAGAGTTTCTCTCTGAGTTCCTTGTTGAACCAATCTCAGACTTATCAAGGTAATCCTTGTGGCGTCTACCCTGACTTATCTTCCTTCATCGGAAGTGGCATCATCCAAACCTCCAGCTCTTGATACAGGTTCTGATGTGAATCTTACGGGGTGGATCGTTTGATACAGGCTACGAAGGTTTGGATGACGCCACTTCCGGTGAAGGAAGATAAGTCCGGGTAGACGCCACTTCCAGTGAAGGAAGATAAGTCAGGGTAGACGCCACTTCCAGTGAAGGAAGATAAGTCAGGGTAGACGCCACAAGGATTACCTTGATAAGTCTGATATTGGTTCAACAAGGAACCCAGAGAGAAACTCTCACCAAATTTTATCAAATGCCAAAAGTTTTTTATTGAAAATAAAATCCAATACTTATAGTGTATCTGAACAAAAAGATAAAAATAGACATGGGCCTTCTAAACAGGTTGGGCCAAAATTACAATAAATAAAAATTATAACTAAAAACATATTTAACTTGGGCCTTCAAATTAGTTTGGGCCTTCAGCAACAATTAATTGTCTTGATAGTGTCTCTGCCTCTGGGCCTTCATCATTCTCCACTTGGGCCTTCATCCTTCTCCACTCGGGGGCTTTGTCCTTCTCCACTTAGGCCTTCGTCCTTCTCCACTTGGGCCTTTAGCCTGTATTTGGCCAGTTTCATGATTCTCATCATTCCCTCCTTCTTGGAAAACATTTGTCCTCAAATGTCCAAGATCATCACCGGGTTCAAGTACCACTTCCTTCCTTTTCTTGTGGGCTTGCTTGGCATAGCTTTCATTCTTCTTTGCAATTTGCACCTTCACTTGGTCATACAATTTTTTTACATACGCAACTTTGGTCTGTGCATCCTTATGTTGATTCTCTTGGGGCTTGTTGTTGGAAGTTGGCCTGTTAGGCAATGAAGCTTCTGGAAGGAGATCAACTTGATGTTCTGTGCCTCTTGAAGGTGGCAGTCCATGAGGAATCTCCTTAGGAAAGACATTTTTTAATTCCTGCAATAAGGGTTGAACACTAGGAGAAATAGAAATGAATTATCAGTAGAAATTTTACTGTCTTTGCAATACTGTAGATTGAGTGGTTCATGAGCAAGTAACAATTTCCTCACTTCACTCGCCTCTGCAAAATAATTAAATTTTCTCTCATGTGTATCACTCTTTTCCTCGGGTGTATCACTCTTCTTTTTCATATTCCTTTGTGGTGCCTCACTATTTTCTTTCTCTTGTTCTCTCTTTTCTCTCATTCTGATTTGGTCATCACACACTTCTCTAGGGGATAGAGGTTTAAGAGTAAACGAGGAAGATTTGGCTATTCGTCTGTAGGGCTCTTCTTTGTTACGGTTAAACAAACGTTGCATTTGTGTAGTCCACACGTCCAGAAATAAGCGCTGAGATCCGTCCAGTTGATGATATACACCACCATTGTCACCAGCTCTTGCCATGATTAAGGAAGAAAGAATTTTGCAGTAAATTAAAAAAAAAATTCAGGACCTCACCACACTCTACTCACGTGTTTCTCTCTTTGATGGTAGTTCGCTCGTGTTTGATGCTCTCAATATAGGCTTTTGTGTAATATATTCCCTCTTGCCTTTTACCACTCGTGTTCCCTCTTAAGTTCCTAGATGGACCGAATTAGACACACAAGGTAATATAAAATAAAAGGAAAGACAATATAATTATCAGAGTAACAGATTGATTTGGGATAACAACTTGGACTTTATTTGGATAGCAGATTGGATTTGATTTGGATAACAGATTTGATTTGGATAACAAATCTGATTTGGATAAAAAAATTTGGTTTGATTTGATTTGGATAACAAATTAGATTTAATTTGGATAACAAATATGATAACAAATAAGATAACAGATAGGATAACAGATAAGATAACAGATATGACAAGTAAACTTCAAATGCTCATAACTATTGCTACGGTTGTCTGTTTGAGGCCCACTATATATCAAAACACTCAGAATTCAGAGGAGAATCTAGATAAGGGGATTTGTTCCACGATTTTCTTTCCAAAAAAACACCTCTAAATGCCTCAATTTCGTAAAAATTTTACAATGTACGTCGGCTAGGTTTTTTCGTGCGAGCGCAACCGACGTTTTGTTTCGTCCGAAACTGGCATGTTCCCATTAATTTGGCCAGGAAAACATTAGCCCACCTCGGCAAAAAAATATTTGCTAACCGACTTCAAGCATATTTCATTCAGGGATTGAATAGAAAACTCAATAGCCGACAACGGTCGTGAAATAGCCCCGACTGATATTTTTCAGCCGACATTGCGCAATTTTTATTTAAAAACACTCGCTGGCAGATAATGTTTTTTTTACGGCAGATGAAGTTTTCTTGTTTTGGTGTTGCATAAAAAATGTACAATGTAGGTCGGCTAGGTTTTTTTGTGCGAGCTCAACTGACGTTTTGTTTCGGCCGAAACTCTCATGTTCCGATTTATTTGACCAGGAAAACATTAGCCCATCTCGACAAAAAAATATAATTCACTGATATTGACTAAAAAAAATGACAGTCAACGTCGGCCAGGAAAGATGACCGATCGAGGCCTAAAAAAGATGTTTCACAGGATGATGTCAATCGAACATTTCCTAACCGACATCATGCAAATTTTGTTCGCGGATTGAATTGAAGACTCAATAAACGACATCGGTCGTGAAATAACCCCGACTGATATTTTTCAGCCGACATTGAGCAATTTTTTTTAAAAAAACTCTCGCTGGCAGATAATTTTTTTAAAAAAACTCTCGCCCCGACCGATCTAGGTCTAGAAAAGAAGCATCACCGCATGACGCCGATCGAACATTTCGTTAACGACATCATGAATATTTCATTAAGGGATTGAATCGAAAACTCAATAGCCGACATCGGTCATGAAGTAGCCCTGACTGATATTTTTCAGCCGACATTGCGCATTTTTTTTTAAAAAAACGCTCGCCGGCTGATAATGTTTTTTTTTACGGCAGAGGAAGTTTTCTTGTTTTTGTGTTGCATAAAAAATGTACAATGTAGGTCAGCTAGGTTTTTTTGTGCGAGCTCAACTGACATTTTATTTCGGCCGAAACTGGCATCTTCTCATTTATTCGGCCACGAAAACATTAGCCCATCTCGGCAAAAAAATATTTTTCACCGATATTGATCGAAAAAAATGCCAGTCGACGTCGGCCAGGAAAGATGACCGATCGAGGTTAAAAAGGAAGCATCACCGCATGACGCCGATCGAACATTTCCTTACCGACATCATGCATATTTCATTAAGGGATTGAATAGAAAACTCAATAGCCAACATCGGACGTGAAGTTGCCCCGACTGATATTTTTCAGCCGACATTGCGCAATTTTTTTTTAAAATCGCTCGCGGGCCGATAATGTTTTTTTTTACGGCAGAGGAAGTTTTCTTGTTTTGGTGTTGCATAAAAAATGTACAATGTAGGTCGGCGAGGTTTTTTTGTGCGAGCTGAAACGACGTTTTGTTTCAGCAGAAACTGGCATGTTCCCATTTATTCGGCCAACAAAACTTTAGCCCATCTCGGCAAAAAGATATTATTCACCGATATTGATCGAAAAAAATGATAGTCGACGTCGGGCAGGAAAGATGACCGATCGAGGTCTAAAAAAGTTGTTTCACAGGATGATGCCGATCGAACATTTCCTAACCGACATCATGCAAATTTTTTTCGCGGATAGAATTGAAGACTTAGCAGCCGACATCGGTCGTGAAACAGCTCCGACTGATATTTTTCAGCCGACATTGAGCAATTTTTTTTAAAAACTCTCGCTTGCAGATAATGTTTTTTTTTACGGCAGAGGAAGTTTTCTTGTTTTGGTGTTGTATAAAAAATTTACAACGTACGTCGGATAGGTTTTTTTGTGCGTGCTCAACCGACGTTTTGTATCGGCAGAAACTGGCATGTTCCCATATATTCAGCCTGGAAAACATTAGCCCATCTCGGCAAAAAGATATTATTCACCGATATTGATCGAAAAAAATGACAGTCGACGTCGGCAAGGAAACATGACCGATCGAGGTCTATAAATGATGCTTCACTGGATGAGGCCGATCAAACATTTCCTTACCGACATCATGCAAATTTCGTTCTCGGATTGAATTGAAAAATCAATAGCCGACATCGGTCCTGAAATAGCCCCGAATGATATTTTCCAGCCGACATTGCGCAATTTTTTTTGAAAAACGCTCGCTGGACGATAATGTTTTTTTTTACGGCAGAGGAAGTTTTCTTGTTTTGGTGTTGCATAAAAAATGTACAATGTAGGTCGGCTAGGTTTTTTTGTGCGAGGTCAAACGACGTTTTGTTTCGGTCGAAACTGGCATGTTCCCTTTTAATCAGCCAGGAAAACATTAGCCCATCCCGGCAAAATAATATTTTTCACAGATATTGATCGAAAAAAATGACAGTCGACGTTGGCCAGGAAAGATGACCGTTCGAGTTCTAAAAAAGAAGCATCACCGCATGACGCCGATCGAACATTTCCTTACCGACATGATGCATATTTCATTAAGGGATTGAATAGAAAACTCAATAGCCGACATCGGTCGTGAAGTAGCCCGACTGATATTTTTCAGTCGACATTGCGCAATTTTTTTTAAAAAACTCTCGCTGGCCGATAATGTTTGTTTTTACGGCAGAGGAAGTTTTCTTGTTTTGGTGTTGCATAAAAAATGTACAATGTAGGTCGGCTAGGTTTTTTTGTGCGAGGTCAAACGACGTTTTGTTTCGGTCGAAACTGGCATGTTCCCTTTTAATCAGCCAGGAAAACATTAGCCCATCCCGGCAAAATAATATTTTTCACAGATATTGATCGAAAAAAATGACAGTCGACGTTGGCCAGGAAATATGACCGTTCGAGTTCTAAAAAAGAAGCATCACCTCATGACGCCGATCGAACATTTCCTTACCGACATGATGCATATTTCATTAAGGGATTGAATAGAAAACTCAATAGCCGACATCGGTCGTGAAGTAGCCCGACTGATATTTTTCAGTCGACATTGCGCAATTTTTTTTAAAAAACTCTCGCTGTCCGATAATGTTTGTTTTTACGGCAGAGGAAGTTTTCTTGTTTTGGTGTTGCATTAAAAATGTACAATGTAGGTCGGCTAGGTTTTTTTGTGCAAGCTGAAACGACGTTTTGTTTCGGCCGAAACTGGCATGTTCCCATTTATTCGGCCAGGAAAACATTAGCCCATCCCGGCAAAAAGATATTATTCACCGATATTGATCGAAAAAAATGACAGTCGACGTTGGCCAGGAAAGATGGCCGTTCGAGTTCTAAAAATGAAGCATCACCGCATGACGCCGATCGAACATTTCCTTACCGACATGATGCATATTTCATTAAGGGATTGAATAGAAAACTCAATAGCTGACATCGGTCGTGAAGTAGCCCGACTGATATTTTTCAGTCGACATTGCGCAATTTTTTTTAAAAAACTCTCGCTGGCCGATAATGTTTGTTTTTACGGCAGAGGAAGTTTTCTTGTTTTGGTGTTGCATAAAAAATGTACAATGTAGGTCGGCTAGGTTTTTTTGTGCGAGGTCAAACGACGTTTTGTTTCGGTCGAAACTGGCATGTTCCCTTTTAATCAGCCAGGAAAACATTAGCCCATCCCGGCAAAATAATATTTTTCACAGATATTGATCGAAAAAAATGACAGTCGACGTTGGCCAGGAAAGATGACCGTTCAAGTTCTAAAAAAGAAGCATCACCGCATGACGCCGATCGAACATTTCCTTACCGACATGATGCATATTTCATTAAGGGATTGAATAGAAAACTCAATAGCCGACATCGGTCGTGAAGTAGCCCGACTGATATTTTTCAGTCGACATTGCGCAATTTTTTTTAAAAAACTCTCGCTGGCCGATAATGTTTGTTTTTACGGCAGAGGAAGTTTTCTTGTTTTGGTGTTGCATAAAAAATGTACAATGTAGGTCGGCTAGGTTTTTTTGTGCAAGCTGAAACGCCGTTTTGTTTCGGCCGAAACTGGCATGTTCCCATTTATTCGGCCAGGAAAACATTAGCCCATCCCGGCAAAAAAATATTTTTCACCGATATTGATCGAAAAAAATGACAGTCGACGTCGGCCAGGAAAGATGACCGTTCGAGGTCTAAAAAAGAAGCATCACCGCATGACGCCGATCCAACATTTCCTTACCGACATGATGCATATTTCATTAAGGGATTGAATAGAAAACTCAATAGCCGACATCGGTCGTGAAGTATCCCCGACTGATATTTTTCAGCCGACATTGCGCAATTTTTTTTTAAAAACGCTCGCTGGCCGATAATGTTTTTTTTTTTACGGCAGAGGAAGTTTTCTTGTGTTGGTGTTGCATAAAAAATTTACAATGTAGGTTGGCTAGGTTTTTTTGTGCGAGATCAACCGACGTTTTATTTCGGCCGAAACTGGCATCTTCCCGTTTATTCGGCGACGAAAACATTAGCCCATCTCGGCAAAAATATATTTTTCACAGATATTGATCGAAAAAAAAGACGGTCGACGTTGCCCAGGAAAGACGACCGATCGTGGTCTAAAAAAGAAGCATCACCGCATGACGCCGATCCAACATTTCCTTACCGACATCATGCATATTCCATTAAGGGATTGAATAGAAAACTCAATAGTCGACATCGGTCGTGAAGTAGCCCCGACTGATATTTTTCAGCTGACATTGCGCAATTTGTTTTTAAAAACGTTCGCTGGCCGATAATGTTTTTTTTTACGGCAGAGGTAGTTTTCTTGTTTTTGTGTTGAATAAAAAAAGTACAATGTAGGTCGGCTAGGTTTTTTTGTGCGAGCTCAACCGACGTTTTGTTTCGGCCTGAACTGGCATGTTCCCATTTATTCGGCCAGGAAAACATTAGCCCATCCCGGCAAAAAAATATTTTTCACCGATATTGATCGAAAAAAATGATAGTCGACGTCGGCCAGGAAAGATGACCGTTCGAGGTCTAAAAAAGAAGCATCACCGCATGACGCCGATCGAACATTTCCTTACCGACATGATGCATATTTCATTAAGGGATTGAATACAAAACGCAATAGCCGACATCGGTTGTGAAGTAGCCCGACTGATATTTTTCAGCCGACATTGCGCAATTTTTTTTAAAAAACTCTCACTGGCCGATAATGTTTGTTTTTACGGCAGAGGAAGTTTTCTTGTTTTGGTGTTGCATAAAAAATGTACAACGTAGGTCGGCTAGGTTTTTTTGTGCGAGCTGAAACATCGTTTTGTTTCGGCAGAAACTGGCATGTTCCCATTTATTCGGCCAGGAAAACATTAGCCCATCTCGGCAAAAATATATTTTTCACCGATATTGATCGAAAAAAATGACAGTCGACGTCGGCCAGGAAAGATGACCGATCGAGGTCTAAAAAAGAAGCATCACCAAATGACGCCAATCAAAAATTTCCTTACCGACATCATGCATATTGCATTAAGGGATTGAATAGAAAACTCAATATCCGTCATCGGTCGTGAAGTAGCCCCGACTGATATTTTTCAGCCGACATTGCGCAATCTTTTTTTAAAAACGCTCGCTGGCCGATAATGTTTTTTTTTTACGGCAGAGGAAATTTTCTTGTCTTGGTGTTGCATAAAAAATTTACAATGTAGGTCAGCTAGGTTTTTTTGTACTAGCTCAACCGACGTATAGTTTAAGCCGAAACTGGGATGTTCCCATTTATTCGGCCAGGAAAACATTAGCCCATCATCTGCAAAAAAAAAAATTTCATCGATATTGATCGAAAAAATTAACAGTCGACGTCCGCCAGGAAAGATGACCGATCGAGGTCTAAAAAAGAAGCATCACCGCATGACACCGATCGAACATTTCCTTACCGACATCATGCATATTTCATTATGGGATTGAATCGAAAACTCAATTGCCGACATCGGTCGTGAAGTAGCCCCGACTGATATTTTTCAGCCGACATTGCGCAATATTTTTTTAAAAAACGCTCGCTGGCCGATAATGTTTTTTTTTTTATGGCAGATGAAGTTTTCTTGTTTTGGTGTTGCATAAAAAATGTACAATGTAGGTCGGCTAGGTTTTTTTGTGCGAGCTCAACCGCCGTTTTGTTTTGGCCGAAACTAGCATGTTCCCATTTATTCAGCAAGGAAAACATTAGCCCATCTCTGCAGAAAAATATTTTTCACCGATATTGATCGAAAAAAATGACGGTCATCGTCGGCAAGGAAAGATGACCGATCGAGGTCTAAAAAAGAAGCATCATCGCATGACTCCGATCGAACATTTCCTTACCGACATCATGCATATTTCATTAAGGGATTGAATAGTAAACTCAATAGCCGACATCGGTCGTGAAGTAGCCCCGACTGATATTTTTTAGCCGACATTGCGCAATTTTTTTTAAAAAACGCTCGCTGGCCGATAATGTTTTTTTTTACGGCAGAGGAAATTTTCTTGTTTAGGTGTTGTATAAAAAATGTACAATGTTGGTCGGCTAGGTTTTTTTGTGCGAGCTGAAACGACGTTTTGTTTCGGCCGAATTTGGCATGTTCCCATTTATTCGGCCAGGAAAACATTAGCCCATCTCGGCAAAAATATATTTTTCACCGATATTGATCGAAAAAAATGACAGTCGACGTCGGCCAGGAAAGATGACCGATCGAGGTCTAAAAAAGAAGCATCACCAAATGACGCCAATCAAAAATTTCCTTACCGACATCATGCATATTGCATTAAGGGATTGAATAGAAAACTCAATATCCGTCATCGGTCGTGAAGTAGCCCCGACTGATATTTTTCAGCCGACATTGCGCAATCTTTTTTTAAAAACGCTCGCTGTCCGATAATGTTTTTTTTTACGGCAGAGGAAATTTTCTTGTCTTGGTGTTGCATAAAAAATTTACAATGTAGGTCAGCTAGGTTTTTTTGTACTAGCTCAACCGACGTATAGTTTAAGCCGAAACTGGGATGTTCCCATTTATTCGGCCAGGAAAACATTAGCCCATCATCTGCAAAAAAAAAAATTTCATCGATATTGATCGAAAAAATTAACAGTCGACGTCCGCCAGGAAAGATGACCGATCGAGGTCTAAAAAAGAAGCATCACCGCATGACACCGATCGAACATTTCCTTACCGACATCATGCATATTTCATTATGGGATTGAATCGAAAACTCAATTGCCGACATCGGTCGTGAAGTAGCCCCGACTGATATTTTTCAGCCGACATTGCGCAATATTTTTTTAAAAAACGCTCGCTGGCCGATAATGTTTTTTTTTATGGCAGATGAAGTTTTCTTGTTTTGGTGTTGCATAAAAAATGTACAATGTAGGTCGGCTAGGTTTTTTTGTGCGAGCTCAACCGCCGTTTTGTTTTGGCCGAAACTAGCATGTTCCCATTTATTCAGCAAGTAAAACATTAGCCCAACTCTGCAGAAAAATATTTTTCACCGATATTGATCGAAAAAAATGACGGTCATCGTCGGCCAGGAAAGATGACCGATCGAGGTCTAAAAAAGAAGCATCATCGCATGACTCCGATCGAACATTTCCTTACCGACATCATGCATATTTCATTAAGGGATTGAATAGTAAACTCAATAGCCGACATCGGTCGTGAAGTAGCCCCGACTGATATTTTTCAGCCGACATTGCGCAATTTTTTTTAAAAAACGCTCGCTGGCCGATAATGTTTTTTTTTACGGCAGAGGAAGTTTTCTTGTTTAGGTGTTGTATAAAAAATGTACAATGTTGGTCGGCTAGGTTTTTTTGTGCGAGCTGAAACGACGTTTTGTTTCGGCCGAATTTGGCATGTTCCCATTTATTCGGCCAGGAAAACATTAGCCCATCTCGGCAAAAAAATATTTTTCACCGATATTGATAAAAAAAAATGACAGTCGACGTCGGCCAGGAAAGATGACCGATCGAGGTCTAAAAAAGAAGCATCACCAAATGACGCCGATCGAAAATTTCCTTACCGACATCATGCATATTGCATTAAGGGATTGAATAGAAAACTCAATATCCGTCATCGGTCGTGAAGTAGCCCCGACTGATATTTTTCAGCAGACATTGCGCAATCTTTTTTTAAAAACGCTGGCTGGCCGATAATTTTTTTTTACGGCAGAGGAAATTTTCTTGTCTTGGTGTTGCCTAAAAAATTTACAATGTAGGTCGGCTAGGTTTTTTTGTGCGAGCTCAACCGACGTATAGTTTAAGCCGAAACTGGGATGTTCCCATATATTCGGCCAGGAAAACATTAGCCCATCATCTGCAAAAAAAAAAATTTCATCGATATTGATCGAAAAAAAGAAGCATCACCGCATGACACCGATCGAACATTTCCTTGCCGACATCATGCATATTTCATTATGGGATTGAATCGAAAACTCAATTGCCGACATCGGTCGTGAAGTAGCCCCCGACTGATATTTTTCAGCCGACATTGCGCAATATTTTTTTAAAAAACGCTCGCTGGCCGATAATGTTTTTGTTTACGGCAGAGGAAGTTTTCTTGTTTTGGTGTTGCATAAAAAATGTACAATGTAGGTCGGCTAGGTTTTTTTGTGCGAGCTCAACCGACGTTTTGTTTCGGCCGAAACTGGCATACTCCCATTTATTCGGTCTGGAAAACATTAGACCATCTCGGCAAAAAGATATTATTCACCGATATTGATCGAAAAACATGTCAGTCGACGTCGGCCAGGAAAGATGACCGATCGAGGTTATAAAGGAAGCATCACTGTATGACCCCGATCGAACATTTCCTTACCGACATCATGCATATTTCATTAAGGGATTGAACAAAACTCAATAGCTGACATCGGTCGTGAAGTAGCCCCGACTGATATTTTTCAGCCGACAATGCGCAATTTTTTTATAAAAACTCTCGCTGGCCGTTAATGTTTTTTTTTACGGCAGAGGAAGTTTTCTTGTTTTGGTGTTGCAAAAAAAAGTACAATGTAGGTCGGCTAGGTTTTTTTGTGCGAGCTCAACTGACGTTTTGTTTCGGCTGAAACTGGCATCGACCCATTCATTCGGCCACGAAAACATTAGCCCATCTCTGCAAAAAAATATTTTTCACCGATATTGATAAAAAAAAATGACAGTCGACGTCGGCCAGGAAAGATGACCGATCGAGGTCTAAAAAAGAAGCATCACCGCATGACGCCGATCGAAAATTTCCTTACCGACATCATTCATATTGCATTAAGGGATTGAATAGAAAACTCAATATCCGTCATCGGTCGTGAAGTAGCCCCGACTGATATTTTTCAGCCGACATTGCGCAATCTTTTTTTAAAAACGCTCGCTGGCCGATAGTTTTTTTTTACGTGAGAGGAAATTTTCTTGTCTTGGTGTTGCATAAAAAATTTACAATGTAGGTCGGCTAGGTTTTTTTGTGCGAGCTCAACCGACGTATAGTTTAAGCCGAAACTGGGATGTTCCCATTTATTCGGCCAGGAAAACATTAGCCCATCATCTGCAAAAAAAAAAATTTCATCGATATTGATCGAAAAAATTAACAGTCGACGTCCGCCAGGAAAGATGACTGATCCAGGTCTAAAAAAGAAGCATCACCGCATGACACCGATCGAACATTTCCTTGCTGACATCATGCATATTTCATTATGGGATTGAATCGAAAACTCAATTGCCGACATCGGTCGTGAAGTAGCCCCGACTGATATTTTTCAGCCGACATTGCGCAATATTTTTTTAAAAAACGCTCGCTGGCCGATAATGTTTTTGTTTTCGGCAGAGGAAGTTTTCTTGTTTTGGTGTTGCATAAAAAATGTACAATGTAGGTCGGCTAGGTTTTTTTGTGCGAGCTCAACCGACGTTTTGTTTCGGCCGAAACTGGCATACTCCCATTTATTCAGCAAGGAAAACATTAGACCATCTCGGCAAAAAGATATTATTCACCGATATTGATCGAAAAACATGTCAGTCGACGTCGGCCAGGAAAGATGACCGATCGAGGTTATAAAGGAAGCATCACCGTATGACCCCGATCGAACATTTCCTTACCGACATCATGCATATTTCATTAAGGGATTGAACAAAACTCAATAGCTGACATCGGTCGTGAATTAGCCCCGACTGATATTTTTCAGCCGACATTGCGCAATTTTTTTATAAAAACGCTCGCTGGCCGTTAATGTTTTTTTTTACGCTAGAGGAAGTTTTCTTGTTTTGGTGTTGCAAAAAAAATGTACAATGTAGGTCGGCTAGGTTTTTTTGTGCGAGCTCAACTGACGTTTTGTTTCGGCTGAAACTGGCATCGACCCATTCATTCGGCCACGAAAACATTAGCCCATCTCGGCAAAAAAATATTTTTCACCGATATTGATAAAAAAAAATGACAGTCGACGTCGGCCAGGAAAGATGACCGATCGAGGTCTAAAAAAGAAGCATCACCGCATGACGCCGATCGAAAATTTCCTTACCGACATCATTCATATTGCATTAAGGGATTGAATAGAAAACTCAATATCCGTCATCGGTCGTGAAGTAGCCCCGACTGATATTTTTCAGCCGACATTGCGCAATCTTTTTTTAAAAACGCTCGCTGGCCGATAATTTTTTTTTTACGGCAGAGGAAATTTTCTTGTCTTGGTGTTGCATAAAAAATTTACAATGTAGGTCGGCTAGGTTTTTTTGTGCGAGCTCAACCGACGTATAGTTTAAGCCGAAACTTGGATGTTCCCATTTATTCGGCCAGGAAAACATTAGCCCATCATCTGCAAAAAAAAAAAACTTCATCGATATTGCTCGAAAAAATTAACAGTCGACGTCCGCCAAGAAAGATGACTGATCCTGGTTGAAAAAAAAAGCATCACCGCATGACACCGATCGAACATTTCCTTGCCGACATCATGCATATTTCATTATGGGATTGAATCGAAAACTCAATTGCCGACATCGGTCGTGAAGTAGCCCCGACTGATATTTTTCAGCCGACATTGCGCAATATTTTTTTAAAAAACGCTCGCTGGCCGATAATGTTTTTGTTTACGGCAGAGGAAGTTTTCTTGTTTTGGTGTTGCATAAAAAATGTACAATGTAGGTCGGCTAGGTTTTTTTGTGCGAGCTCAACCGACGTTTTGTTTCGGCCGAAACTGGCATACTCCCATTTATTCGGCCTGGAAAACATTAGACCATCTCGGCAAAAAGATATTATTCACCGATATTGATCGAAAAACATGTCAGTCGACGTCGGCCAGGAAAGATGACCGATCGAGGTTATAAAGGAAGCATCACCGTATGACCCCGATCGAACATTTCCTTACCGACATCATGCATATTTCATTAAGGGATTGAACAAAACTCAATAGCTGACATCGGTCGTGAAGTAGCCCCGACTGATATTTTTCAGCCGACATTGCGCAATTTTTTTATAAAAACGCTCGCTGGCCGTTAATGTTTTTTTTTACGGCAGAGGAAGTTTTCTTGTTTTGGTGTTGCAAAAAAAATGTACAATGTAGGTCGGCTAGGTTTTTTTGTGCCAGCTCAACCGACGTATAGTTTAAGCCGAACCTGGGATGTTCCCATTTATTCGGCCAGGAAAACATTAGCCCATCTCGGCATGACCCCGATCGTCGACGTCGGCCAGGTAAGATGACCGATCGAGGTTAAAAAGGAAGCATCACCGCATGACCCCGATCGAACATTTCCTTACCGACATCATGCATATTTCATTAAGGGATTGAATAGAAAACTCAATAGCCGACATTGCGCAATTTTTTTTAAAAAACGCTCGCTGGCCGATAATGTTTTTTTTTTTTTACGGCAGAGGAAGTTTTCTTGTGTTGGTGTTGCATCGGCAAGGTTTTTTTTTGCGAGCTCAACCGACGTTTTATTTCGGCCGAAATTGGCATGTTCTCATTTATTCGGCCAGGAAAACATTAGCCCATCTCGGCAAAAAAATATTTTTCACCGATATTGATCGAAAAAAATGCCAGTTGACGTCGGCCAGGAAAGATGACCGATCGAGGTTAAAAAGGAAGCATCACCGCATGACGCCAATCGAAAATTTCCTTACCGACATCATGCATATTTCATTAAGGGATTGAATAGAAAACTCAATAGCCGACATCGTCGTGAAGTAGCCTCGACTAATATTTTTCACCCGACATTGTGCAATTTGTTTTTAAAAACGCTCGCTGGCCGATAATGTTTTTTTTTTACAGCAGAGGAAGTTTTCTTGTGTTGGTGTTGCATAAAAAATTGACAATGTAGGTCGGCTAGGTTTTTTTGTGCGAGCTCAACCGACGTTTTATTTCAGCCGAAACTGGCATCGTCCCATTTATTTGGCCAAAAAAAACTTAGCCCATCTCGGCAAAAAAAAAATTTTTTCACTGATATTGATCGAAAAAAATGCCAGTCGACTTCGGCCAGGAAAGATGACCGATCGAGGTTAAAAAGGAAGCATCACCGCATGACGTCGATCGAACATTTCCTTACCGAGATCATGCATATTTTATTAAGGGATTGAATAGAAAACTCAATAGCCGGCATCGGTCGTGAAGTAGCCCGACTGATATTTTTCTGCCGACATTGCGCAATATTTTTTTAAAAAGGTTCGCTGGCCGATAATGTTTTTTTTTACGGCATTGGAAGTTTTCTTGTTTTGGTGTTCCATAAAAAATATACAATGTAGGTCGGCTAGGTTTTTTTTTGCGAGCTCAACCGACGTTTTGTTTCGGCCGAAACTAGCATGTTCCCATTTATTCCGCCACGAAAACATTGGCCCATCTCGGCAAAAAAATATCTTTCATCGATATTGATCGAAAAAATTGACAGTCGACGTCCGCCAGGAAAGATGACCGATCAAGGTCTAAAAAAGAAGCATCACCGCATGGCGCCGATCAAACATTTCCTTACCGACATCATGCATATTTCATTAAGGGATTGAATCGAAAACTCAATAGCCGACATCGGTCGTGAAGAAGCCCCGACTGATATTTTTCAGCCGACATTGCGCAATTTTTTTTACAAACGCTCGCTGGCCGATAATGTTTTTTTTTACGGCACACTAAGTTTTCTTGTTTTGGTGTTGCATAAAAAATGTACAATGTAGGTCGGGTAGGTTTTTTTGTGCGAGCTCAACCGACGTTTTGTTTCGGCTGAAATTGGCATGTTCCCAGTTATTCGGCCAGGAAAATATTGGCTCATCTCGGCAAAAAAATATTTTTCACCGATATTGATTGAAAACATTGACAGTCGACGTCGACCAGGAAAGATGACCGATCGAGGTCTAAAAAAGAAGCATCACCGCATGACGCCGATCGAACATTTCCTTACCGACATCATGCATATTTCATTAAGGGATTGAATAAAACACTCAATAGCCGACATCGGTCGTGAAGTAGCCCTAACTGATATTTTTCAGTCGACATTGCGCAATTTTTTTTTAAAAACGCTCGCTGGCCGATAATGTTTTTTTTTTTTTACGGCAGAGGAAGTTTTCTTGTGTTGGTGTTGCATAAAAAATTTACAATGTAGGTCGGCTAGGTTTTTTTGTGCGAGCTCAACCGACGTTTTGTTTCGGCTGAAACTGGCATGTTCCCATTTATTCGGCCAGGTAAATATTGGCTCATCTCGGCAAAAAAATATTTTTCACCGATATTGATTGAAAACATTGACAGTCGACGTCGACCAGGAAAGATGACCGATCGAGGTCTAAAAAAGAAGCATCACCGCATGACGCCGATCGAACATTTCCTTACCGACATCATGCATATTTCATTAAGGGATTGAATAGAACACTCAATAGCCGACATCGGTCGTGAAGTAGCCCGACTGATATTTTTCAGCCGAAATTGCGCAATATTTTTTTAAAAAAGTTCGCTGGCCGATAATGTTTTTTTTTACGGCATTGGAAGTTTTCTTGTTTTGGTGTTGCATAAAAAATGTACAATGTAGGTCGGCTAGGTTTTTTTTTGCGAGCTCAACCGATGTTTTGTTTCGGCCGAAACTGGCATGTTCCCATTTATTCGGCCATGAAAACATTTGCCCAACTCGGCAAAAAAATATTTTTCACCGATATTGATCGAAAAAAAAGCCAGTCGACGTCGGCAAAGAAAGATGACCGATCGAGGTTAGAAAGGAAGCATCACCGCATGACCCCGATCGAACATTTCCTTACCGACATCATGCATATTTCATTAAGGGATTGAATAGAAAACTCAATAGCCGGCATCGGTCGTGAAGTAGCCCCGACTGATATTTTTCAGCCGACATTGCGCAATATTTTTAAAAAAACGCTCGCTGGCCGATAATGTTTTTTTTTTTTTACGGCAGAGGAAGTTTTATTGTGTTGGTGTTGCATCGGCTAGGTTTTTTTGTGCGAGCTCAACCGACGTTTTATTTCGGCCGAAACTGGCATGTTCCCATTTATTCGGCTAGGAAAACATTAGCCCATCTCGGCAAAAAAATATTTTTCACCGATATTGATCGAAAAAAATGCCAGTCGACTTCGGCCAGGAAAGATGACCGATCGAGGTTAAAAAGGAAGCATCACCGCATGACGCCGATCGAACATTTCCTTACCGACATCATGCATATTTCATTACGGGATTGAATAGAAAACTCAATAGCCGGCATCGGTCGTGAAGTAGCCCGACTGATATTTTTCAGCCGACATTGCGCAATTTTTTTAAAAAAATGCTCGCTGGCCGATAATGTTTTTTTTTACGGCATTGGAAGTTTTCTTGTGTTGGTGTTGCATAAAAAATTTACAATGTAGGTCGGCTAGGGTTTTTTGTGCGAGCTCAACCGACGTTTTGTTTCGGCCGAAACTGGCATGTTCCCATTTATTCGGCCAGGAAAACGTTGGCCCATCTAGGCAAAGAAATATTTTTCGTCGATATTGATCGAAAAAATGTACAGTCGACGTCCGCCAGGAAAGATGACCGATCGAGGTCTTAAAAAGAAGCATCATCACATGACGCCGATCGAACATTTCCTTGCCGACATCATGCATATTTCATTAAGGGATTGAATCGAAAAATCAATAGCCGACATTGGTCGTGAAGTAGCCCCGACTGATATTTTTCTTCCGACATTGCGCAATTTTTTTAAAAAAATGCTCGCTGGCCGATAATGTTTTTTTTTTACGGCACAGGAAGTTTTCTTGTTTTGGTGGTGCATAAAAAATGTATAATGTAGGTCGGCTAGGTTTTTTTGTGCGAGCTCAACCGACGTTTTTTTTCGGCCGAAACTGGCATGTTCCCATTTATTCGGCCAGAAAACATTAGCCCATGTCGGGAAAAAAATATTTTTCACCGATATTGATCGAAAAAAAAGACAGTCGACGTCGGCCAGAAAAGATGACAGATCGAGGTCTAAAAAAGAAGCATCACCGCATGACGCCGTGATATGAACCCTCATGGCACAAGGGCTGACTTAGGATCGTCTAGGATTAAACCTTGATGGAAAATGCGGAAATTGATTAAGGAAAGGATGGAAAATAAGGTGGTTAATTTCGTGGGTCTTAATAAGGTGGTTTCTGGCATAAAGTGGATGAATGGGATGGTAAAACGTAGGTTAAGTGGTGGCTGGACAGAAATATAGAAATGGAAATAACGGAAGCTACAGGGCTCCAAATGAGGTGATTCCAAAACGAGGTGAAAGGTCTCGTTTTGAAATTCAATTTAGGCTCAAGAATCACTTAATTTGAGTGTGTAAAATGGGAGTTATGGTCACGAGATAATTTTGGGCAGAGGTGGATTTTCTGGAATTGTGGTTTGAAAGAACAAGGGTGGAGATGATAGGAAGAAAAGAATCACTCTTTCCAGCGAGGGCAACACACAAAGGTTGTGAAAGTCCTTTGATACAGCCAGGGTGTTCTTGAATCACTCAAGAATTTAGGAGAATCACTCTCACTAAGATAAAAGAGATAAACTCTAATTTTCTGAATAAAACTCAACTTGTGTTTATTGATAAAATGGTTCAGCTTATATAGAAGCTTTACAGCAGATTTTAGTAATGACCCACTAACCTAGAATTAAAATAACTTAATGCCATTAACCTAGGGAATTAAAAAAAAAACTTAATGGCTGAGTGTAACTGAAATTGTGGCAACCAAAAGTCACCCCCACCAGCCAACAAGTCAGCCACCATTTGGTCTCCCAAAAGGCTGATGCCTAGGTTGCCAATTGGGCCCTTATTACAACTTGAACTTAACCTAACCAAAGCCCTTTTAGTTGATTAACCCAAAACATATTTTTGGTCAGCCAACTTTACAAGGATTGGGCCATTATGTACAATGTAGGTCGACTAGGTTTTTTTGTGCGAGCTCAACCGACATTTTCTTTCGGCCGAAACTGGCATGTTCCCATTTATTCGGCCAGGAAAACATTGGCCCATCAAGGCAAAAAAATATTTTTCGTCGATATTGATCGAAAAAATTGACAGTCGACGTCCGCCAGGAAAGATGACCGATCAAGGTCTAAAAAAGAAGCATCACCGCATGACGCCGATCGAACATTTCTTGCCGACATCATGCATATTTCATTAAGGGATTGAATCGAAAACTCAATAGCCGGCATCGGTCGTGAAGTAGCCCGACTGATATTTTTCAGCCGACATTGCGCAATATTTTTTTAAAAAAGTTCGCTGGCCGATAACGTTTTTTTTTACGGCATTGGGAGTTTTCTTGTTTTGGTGTTGCATAAAAAATGTATAATGTACGTCGGCTAGGTTTTTTTGTGCGAGCTCAACCGACGTTTTATTTTGGCTGAAACTGGCATGTTCCCATTTATTCGGCCATGAAAACATTTGCCCATCTCGGCAAAAAAATATTTTTCACCGATATTGATAAAAAAAAATGCCAGTCGACGTCGGCCAGGAAAGATGACCGATCGAGGTTAAAAAGGAAGCATAAACACATGACCCCGATCAAACATTTCCTTACCGACATCATGCATATTTCATTAAGGGATTGAATAGAAAACTCAATAGCCGACATCGGTCGTGAAGTAGCCCCGACTTATATTTTTCAGCCGACATTGCGTAATTTTTTTTTAAAAAAACTCGCTGGCCGATAATGTTTTTTTTTATGGCACAGGATGTTTTCTTGTTTTGGTGGTTCCTAAAAAATGTACAATGTAGGTCGGCTAAGGTTTTTTGTACGAGCTCAACCGACGTTTTGTTTCGGCCGAAACTGGCATATTCACATTTATTTGGCCAGGAAAACATTAGCCCATCTCGGCAAAAAACTATTTTTCAGCGATATTGATCGAAAAAAATGACAGTCGACGTCGGCCAGGAAAGATGACCGATCGAGGTTAAAAAGGAAGCATCACCGCATGACCCCGATCGAACATTTCCTTACCGACATCATGCATATTTCATTAAGGGATTGAATAGAAAACTCAATAGCCGACATCGGTCTTGAAGTAGCCCCGACTGATATTTTTCAGCCGACATTGCGCAATTTTTTTTAAAAACGCTCGCTAGCCGATAATGTTTTTTTTTACGGCAGAGGAAGTTTGCTTGCGTTAGTGTTGCATAAAAAATTTACAATGTAGGTCGGCTAGGTTTTTTTGTGTGAGCTCAACCGACGTTTTATTTCGGCCAAAACTGGCATGTTCCCATTTATTCGGCCATGAAAACATTAGCCCATCTCGGCAAAAAAATATTTTTCACCGATATTGATCGAAAAAAATGCCAGTCGACGTCGGCCAGGAAAGATGACCGACATGATGCCAGTCGAACATTTCCTTACCGACATGATGCATATTTCATTAAGGGATTGAATAGAAAACTCAATAGCCGACATCGGTCGTGAAGTAGCCCCGACTGATATTTTTCAGCCAACATTGCGCAATTTTTTTTTAGAAACGCTCGCTGGCCTATAATGTTTTTTTTTTACGGCAGAGGAAGTTTTCCTTTTTTGGTGTTGCATAAAAAATGTACAATGTAGGCCGGCTAGGGTTTTTTGTGCGAGCTCAACCGACGTTTTGTTTCGGCTGAAACTGGCATGTTCCCATTTATTCGGCCACGAAAACATTAGCCCATCTCGGCAAAAAAATATTTTTCACCGATATTGATCGAAAAAAATGACAGTCGACGTCGCCCAGGAAAGATGACCGATCGAGGTCTAAAGAAGAAGCATCACCGCATGACGCCGATCGAACATTTCCTTACCAACATCATGCATATTTCATTAAGGGATTCAATAGAAAACTCAATAGCCGACATCGGTCGTGAAGTAGCCTCGACTGATATTTTTCAGCCGACATTGCGCAATTTTTTTTTAAAAAAACGCTCACTTGCCGTTAGTGTTTTTTTTTACGGCTGAGGAAGTTTTCTTGTGTTGGTGTTGCATAAAAAATTTACAATGTAGGTCGGCTAGGGTTTTTTGTGCGAGCTCAACCGACGTTTTGTTTCGGCCGAAATTGGCATGTTCCCATTTATTCGGCCACGAAAACATTAGCCCATCTCGGCAAAAAAATATTTTTCACCGATATTGATTGAAAAAATTGACAGTCGACGTCCGCTTGGAAAGATGACCGATCGAGGTCTAAAAAAGAAGCATCACCGCATGACGCCGATCGAATATTTCCTTACCGACATCATTCATATTTCATTAAGGGATTGAATAGAAAACTCAATATCCGTCATCGGTCGTGAAGTAGCCCCGACTGATATTTTTCAGTCGACATTTTCGATTCAATCCCATAAAAAATGTACAATGTAGGTCGGCTAGGTTTTTTTGTGCGACCTCAACCGACTCGGACATTGATATATTATGTCCTCGAATCCGACATCCGTGCGAAAATTCATGACCATTTGAATTTCTCGAGAGCTTCTGTTGTTCAATTTCGAGCGTCTCGATAAATTATATCCCCAACTCGGACATCCGAGTGAAAAGTTATGACCATTTGAATTTCTCGAGAGGTTCCGTTGTTCAATTTCGAGCGTCTCGATTTATTATGTCCCAAAATCGGAAATCTGTGTGAAAAGTTATGACCATTTGAATTTCTTGAGAGATTTCATTGTTCATTTTCGAGCGTCTCGATATATTATGTCCCTGACTCTAACATCCGAGTGAAAAGTTATGACCATTTGAATTTATCGAGAGGTTCCGTTGTTCAATTTGGAGCGTCTCGATTTATTATGTCCCAAAATCGGACATCCGTGTGAAAATTTATGACCATTTGAAATTCTCGAGAGGTTCTGTTGTACAATTTCGAGCGTCTCGATATATTATGTCCCAAAATCAGGCATCCGTGTGAAAAGTTATGACCAATCGAATTTGTCGTGCGCATCCATTGTTCAATTTCGAGCGTCTCGATATATTATACCGCCGGATCGTACATTCAAGGGAAAAGTCATGACCATTGGAATTTCTCGAGATTTTCTGTTGTTCAATTTCGAGCATGCCGATATATTATGTCCCCGAATCGGACATCAGTGTGAAAATTCATGACCATTTGAATTTATCAAGAGCTTCGGTTGTTCAATTTTGAGCGTCTCGATATATTATGTCCTCGAATCGGGCATCCGTGTGAAAAGTCATGACCATTTGAATTTCTCGAGAGCTTCTGTTGTTCAATTTCGAGCATCTAGATAAATTATGTCCCCAAATCGAACATCCGAGGGAAAAGTTATGACCATAGGAATTTCTCGTGAGCTTCTGTTGTTCAATTTCGATCGTTTCGATATATTATGTCCCCGAATCGAAATTTCGTGTGAAAAGTCATGACCATTTGAATTTCTCGAGAGCTTCCGTTGTTCAATTTCGAGCGTCTCGATAAATTATGTCCCCGAATCGAACATCCGAATGAAAAGTTATGACCATTTCAATTTCTCGAGAGGTTCTGTTGATCAATTTTGAACGTATCGATATATTATGTCCCAAAATCAGACATCCGTGTTAAAGTTATGACCATTCGAATTTCTCGAGAGCTTCCGTTATTCAATTTCGAGCGTCTTGATATATTATGTCCCCAAATCGGACATCCGTGCGAAAATTCATGACCATTTGAATTTATCGAGAGCTTCTGTTGTTCAATTTCGAGTGTCTCGATAAATTATGTCCCCGACTCGGACATCCGAGTGAAAAGTTATGACCATTTGAATTTCTCGAGAGGTTCCGTTGTTCAATTTCGAGCGTCTCGATATATTATATCCCAAAATCAGAAATCCGTGTGAAAAGTTATGACCATTTTAATTTCTCAACAGCTTTCGTTATTCAATTTTGAGCGTCTCGATATATTATGTCCCCGAATCGAACATATGTGTGAAAAGTTATGACCATTCAAATTTCTCGAGAGTTTCCGCTGTTCAATTTCGAGCGTCTCGATATATTATGTCCCCGAATCGGACATCAAAGTGAAAAGTGATGACCATTGGAATTTCTCGAGAGCCTTTGTTGTTCAATTTCGAGTGTCTAGATGAGTTATGTCCCTGAATCGGAAATCCGAGTAAAAAGTCATGACCATTTGTATTTCTCAAGAGGTTCCGTTGTTCAATTTCGAGCGTCTCGATATATTATGTCCCCGAATCGGACATCCAAGTGAAAAGTGATGACCATTGAAATTTGTCGAGAGCTTCCGTTGTTCAATTTCGAGCGTCTCGATATATTAGGTCCCAGAATCAAACATCCGTGTGAAAAGTTATGACCATTCGAATTTCTCGAGAGCTTCCATTGTTCAATTTTGAGCGTCTCGACATATTATACCGCCGAATAGGACATCCAAGGGAAAAGTCATGACCATTGGAATTTCTCGAGAGCTTCTGTTGTTCAATTTCGAGCATCTCGATATGTTATGTCCCCGAATCGGACATTAGTGTGAAAAGTCATGACCATTTGAATTTATCAAGAGCTTTTGTTGTTCAATTTCTAGCCTCTCGATATTTTATGTCCCTGAATCGAACATCCGTGCGAAAAGTCATGACCTTTTGAATTTCTCGAGAGCTTCCGTTGTTCAATTTCGAGCGTCTAGATAAATTATGTCCCAAAATCAGACATCCGTGAGAAAAGTAATGACCATTCGAATTTCTCAAGACCTTCCGTTATTCAATTTCGAGCGTCTCGATATATTATGTACCTGAATCGAACATCCGAGTGAGACCATTTGAATTTCTCGAGAGCTTCCATTGTTCAATTTCGAGCATTTCAATATATTATGTTCCCGAATCGGAATTCCGTGCGAAAAGTTATGACCATTTGAATTTCTCGAGTGCTTCTATTGTTCAATTTCGAGCATCTTGATAAATTATGTCCCTGAATCGGACATCCGAATCAAAAGTTATGCCATTTCAATTTCTCGAGAGGTTTCGTTGTTCAATTTCGAGCATCTCAATATATTATGTCCCAAAATCAGACATTCGTGTAAAAAGTTATGACCATTCGAATCTCTCGAGAGCTTCCGTTATTCAATTTCGATCGTCTCGATATATTATTTCCCCGAATCGGAAATCCGTGCGAAAATTCATGACCATTTGAATTTCTCGAGAGCTTCTGTTGTTCAATTTCGAGCGTCTCGATAAATTATGTCCCCGACTCGGACATCCGAGTGAAAAGTTATGACCATTTGAATTTCTAGAGCGGTTCCGTTGTTCAATTTCGAGCGTCTCGATATATTATGTCCCAAAATCGAACATCCGTGTGAAAAGTTATGACCATTTGAAATTCTCGAGAGGTTCCATTGTACAATTCCGAGCGTCTCGATATATTATGTCCCAAAATAAGACATCCGTGTGAAAAGTTATGACCAATCGAATTTCTCGAGCATCTCGATATATTACATCCCTGAATCGGACATCCGTGTGAAAAGTTATGACCATTCGAATTTCTCGAAAGCTTCATCTGTTCAATTTTGAGCGTCTCGATATATTATGTCCATGAATCGGGCTTCCGTGTGAAAAGTCATGACCATCCGGGTGAAAAGTTATGACCATAGGAATTTCTCGAGAGCTTTCATTGTTCAATTTCGAACGTCTCGATTTATTATGTTCCTGAATCGGAATTCTATGCGAAATGTTATTACCATTTGAATTTCTCAAGAGCTTCTATTGTTCAATTTCAAGCGTCTCGATAAATTATGTCGCCGAATCGGACATCCGAATCAAAAGTTATGCCATTTCAATTTCTCGAGATGTTCCGTTGTTCAATTTCGAGCATCTCAATATATTATGTCCCAAAATCAGACATTCGTGTGAAAAGTTATGACCATTCGAATTTCGAAAGAGCTTCTGTTGTTCAATTTCGAACATTTCGATATATTATGTTCCCAAATCGGAATTCCGTGCGAAAAGTTATGACCATTTGAATTTCTCGAGAGCTTCTGTTTTCAATTTCGAGCGTCTCGATAAATT
Organism: Glycine soja; assembly: GCF_004193775.1. Taxonomy (NCBI): domain Eukaryota; kingdom Viridiplantae; phylum Streptophyta; class Magnoliopsida; order Fabales; family Fabaceae; genus Glycine; species Glycine soja. The sequence goes on along the minus strand of NW_021143890.1, from coordinate 16,215 downwards.
ATGTCCCCGAATCGGACATCCGAATCAAAAGTTATGTCATTTCAAATTCTCGAGAGGTTCCGTTGTTCAATTTCGAGCATCTCAATATATTATGTCCCAAAATCAGACATCCGTGTGAAAAGTTATGACCATTCAAATTTCTCGAGAGCTTTCGTTATTCAATTTCGATCATCTCGATATATTATGTCCCCGAAACGGACATCCGTGCGAAAATTCATGACCATTTGAATTTCTCGAGAGCTTCTGTTGTTCAATTTTGAGCGTCTCGATAAATTATGTCCCCGGCTCGGACATTCGTGTGAAAAGTTATGACCATTCGAATTTCTCGAGAGCTTCCGTTGTTCAATTTCGAGGGTCTCGATATATTATGTTCCCGAATCGGACATCCGGGTGAAAAGTTATGACCATTCAAATTTCTCGAAAGCTTCCGCTGTTCAATTTCGAGCATCTAGATATATTATGTCCCCAAATCGAACATCCGTGTGAAAAGTTATGACCATTCGAATTTCTCGAGCGCTTTCTTTGTTCAATTTCGAGTGTCTCGATAGATTATGTCCCCGAATCCGACATCTGTGTGAAAAGTTATGACCATTCGAATTTCTCGAAAGCTTCCGCTGTTCAATTTCGAGCGTCTCGATATAGTATGTCCACGAATCGGACATCCGAGCGAATTGTTATGACCATTCGAATTTCTCGAGAGCATACGTTGTTCAATTTCGAGCGTCTACATGAGTTATGTCCCCCAATCGGACATCCGTGTGAAAAGTTATGACCATTCGAATTTCTCGAGAGCTACTGTTGTTCAATTTCGAGCGTCTCGATATATTATGTCCCCGAATCGAACATCCGAGTGAAATGTTATAACCATTCGAATTTCTCGAGAATTTCCGTTGTACAATTTCGAGCGTCTAGATAGATGAGTTATGTCCCCGAATCGGACATCCGTGTGAAACCATTCGAATTTCTCGAAAGCTTCCGTTGTTCAATTTCGAGCGTCTCGATATATTATGTCCACGAATCGGACATCCGTGTGAAAAGTTATGACCTTTTGAATTTCTCGAGAGCTTCCGTTGTTCAATTTCGAGCGTCTAGATAAATTATGTCCCAAAATCAGACATCCGTGAGAAAAGTAATGACCATTCGAATTTCTCAAGACCTTCCGTTGTTCAATTTCGAGTGTCTTGATATATTATGTCCCAAAATCGGACATCCGTGTGAAAAGTTATGACCATTCAAATTTCTCGAAAGCTTCGGTTGTTCAACTTCGAGAATTTCAATATATTATGTCCCTAAATCGAACATCCGTCTGAAAGGTTAAGACCATTCGAATTTCTCGAGAGCTTCCGTTGTTCAATTTTGAGCGTCTCGATATATTATGTCCCAAATTTGGACATCTGTGTGAAAAGTTATGACCATTCGAATTTCTCGAAAGCTTCATCTGTTCAATTTTGAGCGTCTCGATATATTATGTCCATGAATCGGGCTTCCGTGTGAAAAGTCATGACCATCCGAGTGAAAAGTTATGACCATAGGAATTTCTCGAGAGCTTTCATTGTTCAATTTCGAACGTCTCGATTTATTATGTTCCTGAATCGGAATTCTACGCGAAATGTTATTACCATTTGAATTTCTCGAGAGCTTCTATTGTTAAATTTCAAACGTCTCGATATATTATGGCCCCGAATCGGTCTTCTGTGTGAAAAGTTAGGACCATTCGAATTTCTAGACAGCTTCCGTTGTTCAATTTCGAGTGTCTCGATATATTATATCCCCGAATCGGACATATGTGTGAAAAGTAATGACCATTCAAATTTTTAGAGAGCTTCCGTTGTTCAATTTGTAACGTCTCGATATATTATGTCCCCGAATCAGACATCCGAGGGAAATGTTATGACCATTCGAATTTGTCGAGAGCTTCCGTTGTTCAATTTCGAGCGTCTATATGAGTTATGTCACCGAATCGGACATCCGTGTGAAAAGTTATGAGGATTCGAATTTGTCGAGAGCTTTCTTTATTCTATTTCGAGCGTCTCGATATATTATGTCCCCGAATCGGACATCCGAGTGAAATTTTATGACCATTTGAATTTCTCGAGTGCTTCCGTTGTTCAATTTCGAGCGTCTAGATGAGTTATGTCCGCGAATCGGACATCCTGTGAAAAGTTATGACCATTCAAATTTCTCGAGTGCTTCCGTTGTTCAATTTTGAGCGTCTCGATATATTATATCCCCGAATCGGACATCCGAGTGAAATTTTATGGCCATTCGAATTTCTCGAGAGCTTCCGTTGTTCAATTTCGAGCGTCTAGATGAGTTATGTCCGCGAATCGGACATCCTGTGAAAAGTTATGACCATTCGAATTTCTCGAGTGCTTCCGTTGTTCAATTCCGAGCGTCTCGATATATTATATCCTCGAATCGGACATCCGAGTGAAATTTTATGGCCATTCGAATTTCTCGAGAGCTTCCGTTGTTCAATTTCGAGCGTCTAGATGAGTTATGTCCGCGAATCGGACATCCTGTGAAAAGTTATGACCATTCGAATTTCTCGAGTGCTTCCGTTGTTCAATTTCGAGCGTCTCGATATATTATGTCCCCGAATCGAACATCTGAGTGAAATGTTATGACCATTCGAATTTCTCGAGAGCTTCCGTTGTTCAATTTGGAACATCTCGATAAATTATTTTCCCAAAGCAGACATCCGTGTGAAAAGTTATGACCATTCGAATTTGTCGAGAGCTTCCGTTGTTCAATTTCGAGCGTCTCGATATATTATGTCCCCGAATCGGTCTTCTATGTGAAAAGTTAGGACCATTCGAATTTCTGGACAGCTTCCGTTGTTCAATTTCGAGCGTCTCGATATATTATGTCCCCGAATCGGACATCCGTGTTAAAAGTTATGACCATTCGAATTTCTCGAGAGCTTCCGTTGTTCAATTTGGAGCGTGTAGATGAGTTATGTCACCGAATCGGACATCTGTGTGAAAAGTTATGAGCATTCGAATTTGTCGAGAGCTTCCGTTGTTCAATTTCGAGCGTTTCGAAATATTATGTCCCCGAATCGGACCTCCGAATGAAATTTTATAACCATTCGAATTTCTCGAGAGCTTCTGTTGTTCAATTTCGAGCGTCTAGATGAGTTATGTCTGCGAATCGGACATCCTGTGAAAAGTTATGACCATTCGAATTTGTCGAGTGCTTCCGTTGTTCATTTTCGAGAGTCTCGATATTTTATGCCCTCGAATCAGACATCCGAGTGAAATGTCATGACCATTCGAAGTTGTCGAGAGCTTCCGTTGTTCAATTTCGAACTTCTCGATATATTATGTCCCCGAATCGGACATCTGTGTGAAGAGATATGACCATTCGAATTTCTCGAGAGCTTCCGTTGTTCAATTTCGCGCTTCTCGATATATTATGTCCCCGAATCGGAAATCTGTGAAAAGTTATGACCATTCAAATTTCTCAAGAGCTTCCGTTGTTCAATTTCTAGCGTCTCGATATATTATGTCCCCGAATCGAACATCCGAGGGAAATGTTATGACCATTCGAATTTGTCGAGAGCTTCCTTTTTTCAATTTTGAGTGTCTCGATATATTATGTCCCCGAATCGGACATCCGTGTTAAAAGTTATGACCATTCGAATTTCTCGAGAGCTTCCGTTGTTCAATTTCGAGCGTCTAGATTAGTTATGTCACCGAATCGGACATCTGTGTGAAAAGTTATGAGCATTCGAATTTGTCGAGAGCTTCCGTTGTTCAATTTCGTGCGTCTCGAAATATTATGTCCCCGAATCGGACATTCGAGAGAAATTTTATGACCATTCGAATTTCTCGAGTGCTTCCGTTGTTCATTTTCGAGAGTCTCGATATTTTATGTCCTCGAATCAGACATCCGAGTGAAATGTGATGACAATTCGAAGTTGTCGAGAGCTTCCGTTGTTTAATTTCGAACTTCTCGATATATTATGTCCCCGAATCGTACATCCGTGTGAAGAGTTATGACCATTTGAATTTCTTGAGTGCTTCCGTTGTTCAATTTCGAGCGTCTTGATATTTTATGTCCCGATATCGGACATCAGAGTGAAATGTTATGACCATTCGAATTTGTCGAGAGCTTCCGTTGTTCAATTTCGAGCGTCTCGATATATTATGTCCTCGAATCGGTCTTCTGTTTGAAAAGTTATGACCATTCGAATTTCGGGACAGCTTCCGTTGTTCAATTTCGAGCGTCTCGATATATTATGTCCCCGAATCGGATATCTGTGTGAAAAGTTATGACCATTCAAATTTCTCGAGAGCTTCCGTTGTTCAATTTCAAGCGTCTCGATATATTATGGCCCCGAATCGGTCTACTGTGTGAAAAGTTAGGACCATTCGAATTTCTAGACAGCTTTCGTTGTTCAATTTCGAGCGTCTCGATATATTATGTCCGCGAATCGGACATCCGAGAGAAATTTTATGACCATTCGAATTTCTCGAGAGCTTCCGTTGTTCAATTTCGAGCGTCTAGATGAGTTATGTCCGCGAATCGGACATTCTGTGAAAAGTTATGACCATTCGAATTTCTCGAGTGCTTCCGTTGTTCAATTTCGAGCGTTTAGATGAGTTATGTCACCGAATCGGATATCCGTGTGAAAGGTTATGAGCATTCGAATTTTTTGAGAGTTTCCGTTGTTCAATTTCGAGCATCTCGATATATTATGTCCCCGAATATGACATCCGAGTGAAATTTTATGACCAATCGAATTTCTCGAGAGCTTCCGTTGTTCAATTTCGAGCGTCTCGATATATTATGTCCCCGAATCGGACATCCGAGCGAAATTTTATGACCATTCAAATTTCTCGAGAGCTTCTGTTATTCAATTTCGAGCGTCTAGATGAGTTATGTCCTCGAATCAAACATCGGAGTGAAATGTTATGACCATTCGAATTTTTCGAGAGCTTTCGTTGTTCAATTTCAAGTGTCTCGATATATTATGTCCTCGAATCGGTCTTCTGTGTGAAAAGTTATGACCATTGGAATTTCTTGACAGCTTCCGTTGTTCAATTCGAGCGTCTCGATATATTATGTCCCCGAATCGAATATCTGTGTGAAAAGTTATGACCATTCAAATTTCTCGAGAGCTTCCGTTTTTCAATTCCTAGCGTCTCGATATATTATGTCCCCGAATCAGACATCCGAGTGAAATTTTATGACCATTCGAATTTCTCGAGAGCTTCCGTTGTTCAATTTCGAGCATCTAGATGAGTTATGTCCGAGAATCGGACATCCTGTGAAGAGATATGACCATTTGAATTTCTCGAGAGCTTCCGTTGTTTGATTTCTAGCGTCTCGATATATTATGTCCCCGAATCGGTCTTCTGTGTGAAAAGTTGGGACCATTCGAATTATTGGACAGCTTCCGTTGTTCAATTTCGAGCGTCTTGGTATATTGTGTCCCCGAATCAGACATCTGTGTGAAAAGTTATGACCATTGAAATTTCCCGAGAGCTTCCGTTGTTCAATTTCTAGAGTCTCGATATATCATGTACCCGAATCAAACATCCGAGTGAAATGTTATGACCATTCGAATTTGTCTAGAGCTTCCGTTGTTCAATTTCGAGCGTTTAGATGAGTTATGTCACCGAATCAGACATCCGTGTGAAAAGTTATGAGCATTCGAATATGTCGAGAGCTTCCTTTGTTCAATTTTGAGCGTTTAGATTAGTTATGTCACCGAATCGGATATCCGTGTGAAAGGTTATGAGCATTCGAATTTTTCGAGAGCTTCCGTTGTTCAATTTTGAGCGTCTCGATATATTATGTCCCCGAATCGGACATCCGAGTGAAATTTTATGACCATTCAAATTTCTCGAGAGCTTCCGTTGTTCAATTTCGAGCGTCTAGATGAGTTATCTCCTCGAATCAAACATCGGAGTGAAATGTTATGACCATTCGAATTTTCCGAAAGCTTCCGTTATTCAATTTCAAGTGTCTCGATATATTATGTCCTCGAATCGGTCTTCTATGTTAAAAGTTATGACCATTCGAATTTCTGGACAGCTTCCGTTGTTCAATTTCGAGCGTCTCGATATATTATGTCCCCGAATCGGACATCAGAGTGAAATTTTATGACCATTCGAATTTCTCGAGAGCTTCTATTGTTCAATTTCGAGCGTCTCGATATATTATGTCCCCGAATCGGTCTTCTGTGTGAAACGTTGGGACCATTCGAATTATTGGACAGGTTCCGTTGTTCAATTTCGAGCGTCTTGATATATTGTGTCCCCGAATCAGACATCTGTGTGAAAAGTTATGACCATTCAAATTTCCCGAGAGCTTCCATTGTTCAATTTCCAGAGTCTCCATATATTATGTACCCGAATCAAACATCCGTGTGAAAGGTTATGAGCATTCGAATTTTTTGAGAGCTTCCGTTGTTCAATTTCGAGCGTCTCGATATATTTTGTCCCTGAATCGGACATCCGTGTGAAATTTTATGACCATTCGAATTTGTCGAGAGCTTCTGTTGTTCAATTTCGAGCGTCTAGATTAGTTATGTCACCGAATCGGACATCCGTGTGAAAGGTTTTTACCATTCGAATTTGTCGAGAGCTTCCGTTGTTCAATTTCGAGCGTCTCGATATATTATGTCCCCGAATCGGACATCCGAGTGAAATTTTATGACCATTCGAATTTCTCGAGAGTTTCCGTTGTTCAATTTCGAGCATCTAGATGAGTTATGTCCTAGAATCGGACATCCTGTGAAAAGTTATGACCATTCGAATTTGTCGAGAGCTTTCGTTGTTCAATTTCGAGAGTCTAGATGAGTTATGCACTCAAATCAGACATCGGAGTGAAATGTTATGACCATTCGAATTTTTCGAGAGCTTCCGTTGTTCAATTTCGAGCGTCTAGATGAGTTATGTCACCGAATCGGACATCCGTGTGAAAAGTTATGACCATTCGAATTTGTCGAAAGCTTCCGTTGTTCAATTTCGAGCGTCTAGATGAGTTATGTCCGGGAATCGGACATCCGTGTCAAAAGTTATGACCATTCGAATTTCTCGAGTAATTCCGTTATTCAATTTCGAGCGTCACGATATATTATGTCCCCGAATCAGACATCCGAGCGAAATGTTATGACCATTCGAATTTGTCGAGAGCTTCTGTTGTTTAATTTCGAGCGTCTAGATTAGTTATGTCACCGAATCGGACATCCGTGTGAAAGGTGTTTACCATTCGAATTTGTCGAGAGCTTCCGTTGTTCAATTTCGAGCGTCTCGATATATTATGTCCCCGAATCAGACATCGGAGTGAAATGTTTTGAACATTCGAATTTTTCGAGAGCTTCTGTTGTTCAATTTCGAGCGTCTAGATGAGTTATGTTACCGAATCGTACATCCATGTGAAAAGTTATGACCATTCGAATTTGTCGAGAGCTTCCGTTGTTCAATTTCGAGCGTTTAGATGAGTTATGTCACCGAATCGGACATCCGTGTGAAAAGTTATAAGCATTGGAATTTGTCGAGTGCTTTTGTTGTTCAATTTCGAGCGTCTCGATATTTTATGTCCTCGTATCAGACATCCGAGTGAAATGTTATGACCATTCGAATTTGTCGAGAGCTTCCGTTGTTCAATTTCGAACGTATCGATATATTATGTCCCCGAATCGGTCTTCTGTGTGAAAAGTTAGGACCATTCGAATTTCTGGAAATCTTCTATTGTTCAATTTCGAGCGTCTCGATATAGTATGTCTCCGAATTGGACATCTATGTGAAAAGTTATGACCATTCAAATTTCTCGATAGCTTCCGTAGTTCAATTTCTAGCGTCTCGATATGTTATGTCCCCGAATTGGACATCCGAGTCAAATTTTATGACCATTTGAATTTGTCGAGAGCTTCCGTTGTTCAATTTCGAGCGTCTAGATGAGTTATGTCCGCGAATCGAACATCCTGTGAAAAGTTATGACCATTTGAATTTCTCGAGTGCTTCCGTTGTTCAATTTCGAGCGTCTCGATATTTATGTCCTCGAATCAGACATCGGAGTGAAATGTTATGACCATTCGAATTTGTCGAGAGCTTCCGTTGTTCAATTTCGAGCGTCTAGATGAGTTATGTCACCGAATCGGACATCCGTGTGAAAAGTTATGACCATTCGAATTTGTCGAGAGCTTCCGTTGTTCAATTTCGAGAGTCTAGATGAGTTATGCACTCAAATCAGACATCGGAGTGAAATGTTATGACCATTCGAATTTTTCGAGAGCTTCCGTTGTTCAATTTCGAGCGTCTAGATGAGTTATGTCACCGAATCGGACATCCGTGTGAAAAGTTATGACCATTCGAATTTGTCGAGAGCTTCCGTTGTTCAATTTCGAGCGTCTAGATGAGTTATGTCCGGGAATCGGACATCCGTGTCAAAAGTTATGACCATTCGAATTTCTCGAGTAATTCCGTTATTCAATTTCGAGCGTCTCGATATATTATGTCCCCGAATCAGACATCCGAGCGAAATGTTATGACCATTCGAATTTGTCGAGAGCTTCCGTTGTTCAATTTCGAGCGTCTAGATGAGTTATGTCACCGAATCGGACACCCGTGTGAAAAGTTATGAGCATTTGAATTTGTCGAGAGCTTCCGTGGTTCAATTTCGAGCGTCTCATTATATTATATTCCCGAATTGGACATCCGTGTGAAATTTTATGACCATTCCAATTTCTCGAGAGCTTCCTTTGTTGAATTTCGAGCGTCTAGATGAGTTATGTCTGCGAATCGGACATCCTGTGAAAAGTTATGACCATTTGAATTTCTCGAGTGCTTCTGTTGTTCAATTTCAAGCGTCTCGATATTTTATGTCCTCAAATCAGACATCGGAGTGAAATGTTATGACCATTCGAATTTGTCGAGAGCTTCCGTTGTTCAATTTCGAGCGTCTCGATATATTATGTCCCCGAATCAGACATCCTGTGAAACGTTATAACCATTCAAATTTCTCGAGAGCTTCCGTTGTTCAATTTCGAGCGTCTCGATATATTATGTCCCCGAATCAGACATCCGAGTGAAATGTTATGACCATTCGAATTTGTCGAGAGCTTCCGTTGTTCAATTTCGAGCGTCTAGATGAGTTATGTCACCGAATCGGACATCCGTGTGAAAAGTTATGACCATTCGAATTTGTCGAGAGCTTCCGTTGTTCAATTTCGAGCGTCTAGATGAGTTATGTCCGGGAATCGGACATCCGTGTCAAAAGTTATGACCATTCGAATTTCTCGAGTAATTCCGTTGTTCAATTTCGAGCGTCTCGATATATTATGTCCCCGAATCAGACATCCGAGTGAAATGTTATGACCATTCGAATTTGTCGAGAGCTTCCGTTGTTCAATTTCGAGCGTCTAGATGAGTTATGTCACCGAATCGGACATCCGTGTGAAAAGTTATGAGCATTCGAATTTGTCGAGAGCTTCCGTTGTTCAATTTCGAGCGTCTCAATATATTATATCCCCGAATTGGACATCCGAGTGAAATTTTATGACCATTCGAATTTCTCGAGAGCTTCCGTTGTTCAATTTCGAGCGTCTAGATGAGTTATGTCTGCGAATCGGACATCCGGTGAAAAGTTATGACCATTTGAATTTCTCGAGTGCTTCTGTTGTTCAATTTCGAGCGTCTCGATATTTTATGTCCTCGAATCAGACATCGGAGTGAAATGTTATGACCATTCGAATTTGTCGAGAGCTTCCGTTGTTCAATTTCGAGCGTCTCGATATATTATGTCCCCGAATCGGACATCCTGTGAAAAGTTATTACCATTCAAATTTCTGGAGAGCTTCCGTTGTTCAATTTCGAGCGTCTCGATATATTATGTCCCCGAATCAGACATCCGAGTGAAATGTTATGACCATTCGAATTTGTCGAGAGCTTCCGTTGTTCAATTTCGAGCGTCTAGATGAGTTATGTCACCGAATCGGACATCCGTGTGAAAAGTTATGACCATTCGAATTTCTCGAGTGCTTCCGTTTTTCAATTTCGAGCGTCTCGATATATTATGTACCCGAATCGGACATCCGAGTGAAATTTTATGACCATTCGAATTTCTCGAGAGCTTCCGTTGTTCAATTTCGAGCGTCTAGATGAGTTATGTCCTCGAATCAGACATCGGAGTGAAATGTTATGACCATTCGAATTTTTTGAGAGCTTCCGTTGTTCAATTTCGAGCATCTAGATGAGTTATGTCACCGAATCGTACATCCATGAGAAAAGTTATGACCATTCGAATTTGTCGAGAGCTTCCATTGTTCAATTTCGAGCTTCTCGATATATTATATCCCCGAATCAGACATCCGAGTGAAATGTTATGACCATTCGAATTTGTCGAGAGCTTCCGTTGTTCAATTTCGAGCGTCTAGATGAGTTATGTCACCGAATCGGACATCCGTGTGAAATGTTATGACCATTCGAATTTGTCGAGAGCTTCCGTTGTTCAATTTCGAGCGTCTCGATATATTATGTCCCCGAATCGGACATCTGTGTGAAGAGATATGACCATTCGAATTTGTCGAGAGCTTCCGTTGTTCAATTTCGAGCGTCTCGATATATTATGTCCCCGAATCGGTCTTCTGTGTGAAAAGTTAGGACCATTCGAATTTCTGGACAACTTCCGTTGTTCAATTTCGAGCATCTCGATATATTATGTCCCCGAATCAGACATCTGTGTGAAAAGTTATGACCATTCAAATTTCCCGAGAGCTTCCGTTGTTCAATTTCTAGCGTCTCGATATATTATGTCCCCGAATCAGACATCCGAGTGAAATGTTATGACCATTCGAATTTGTCGAGAGCTTCCGTTGTTCAATTTCGAGCGTTTAGATGAGTTATGTCACCGAATCGGACTTCCGCGTGAAAAGTTATGAGCATTCGAATTTGTCGAGAGCTTCCGTTGTTCAATTTCGAGCATCTCGATATATTATGTCCCCGAATTGGACATCCGAGTGAAATTTTATGACCATTCGAATTTCTCGAGAGCTTCCGTTGTTCAATTTCGAGCGTCTCGATATATTATATCTCCGAATCGATCTTCTGTGTGAAAAGTTATGACCATACGAATTTCTGGACAATTTTTGTTGTTCAATTTCTAGCGTCTCGATATTTTATGTCCTCGAATCAGACATCCGAGTGAAATGTTATGACCATTTGAATTTGTCGAGAGCATCCGTTGTTCAACTTCGAACTTCTCGATATATTATGTCCCCGAATCTGACATCTGTGTGAAGAGATATGACCATTCGAATTTCTCGAGAGCTTCCGTTGTTCAATTTCGAGCGTCTCGATATATTATGTCCTCGAATCGGACATATTTGTGAAAAGTTATGACCATTCCAATTTCTCGAGAGCTTCCGTTGTTCAATTTCTAGCGTCTCGATATATTATGTACCCGAATCAGACATCCGAGTGAAATGTTATGACCATTCGAATTTGACGAGAGCTTTCGTTGTTCAATTTCGAGCGTTTAGATGAGTTATGTCACCGAATCGGACTTCCGCGTGAAAAGTTATGAGCATTCGAATTTGTCGAGAGCTTCCGTTGTTCAATTTCGAGCATCTCGATATATTATGTCCCCGAATTGGACATCCGAGTGAAGTTTTATGACCATTCGAATTTCTCGAGAGCTTCCGTTGTTCAATTTCGAGCGTCTCGATATATTATATCTCCGAATCGGTCTTCTGTGTGAAAAGTTATGACCATACGAATTTCTGGACAATTTTTGTTGTTCAATTTCTAGCGTCTCGATATTTTATGTCCTCGAATCAGACATCCGAGTGAAATGTTATGACCATTTGAATTTGTCGAGAGCTTCCGTTGTTCAACTTCGAACTTCTCGATATATTATGTCCCCGAATCTGACATCTGTGTGAAGAGATATGACCATTCGAATTTCTCGAGAGCTTCCGTTGTTCAATTTCGAGCGTCTCGATATATTATGTCCTCGAATCGGACATATTTGTGAAAAGTTATGACCATTCAAATTTCTCGAGAGCTTCCGTTGTTCAATTTCTAGCGTCTCGATATATTATGCCCCTGAATCAGACATCCGAGTGAAATGTTATGACCATTCGAATTTGTCGAGAACTTCCGTTGTTCAATTTCGAACGTCTAGATGAGTTATGTCACAGAATCGGACATCCGTGTGAAAAGTTATGAGCATTCGAATATGTCGAGAGCTTCCTTTGTTCAATTTCGAGCGTTTAGATTAGTTATGTCACCAAATCGGACATCCGTGTTTAAAATTATGATCATTCGAATTTCTCGAGTGCTTCCGTTGTTCAATTTCGAGCGTCTCGATATATTATGTCGCCGAATCGGACATCCGAGTGAAATTTTATGACCATTCGAATTTCTCGAGAGCTTCCATTGTTCAATTTCGAGCGTCTAGTTGAGTTATGTCCGCGAATCGGACATCCTGTGAAAGGTTATGACCATTTGAATTTCTCAAGTGCTTCCGTTGTTCAATTTCGAGCGTCTCGATATTTTATTACACCGTATCAGACATCCGTGTGAAAAGTTATGAACATTCGAATTTGTTGAGAGCTTCCGTTGTTCAATTTCGAGCGTCTAGATGAGTTATGTCACCAAATCGGACATCCGTGTTTAAAGTTATGATCATTCGAATTTCTCGAGTTCTTCCGTTGTTCAATTTCGAGCGTCTCGATATATTATGTCGCCGAATCGGACATCCGAGTGAAATTTTATGACCATTCGAATTTCTCGAGAGTTTCCATTGTTCAATTTCGAGCGTCTAGTTGAGTTATGTCCGCGAATCGGACATCCTGTGAAAGGTTATGACCATTTGAATTTCTCAAGTGCTTCCGTTGTTCAATTTCGAGCGTCTCGATATTTTATTACACCGTATCAGACATCCGTGTGAAAAGTTATGAACATTCGAATTTGTTGAGAGCTTCCGTTGTTCAATTTCGAGCGTCTCGATATATTATGTCCCCGAATCGGACATCTGTGTGAAAAGTTATGACCATTCAAATTTCTCGAGAGCTTCCGTTGTTCAATTTCTAGCGTCTCGATATATTATGTCCCCGAATCAGACATCCGAGTGAAATGTTTTGACCATTCGAATTTGTCGAGAGCTTCCGTTGTTCAATTTCGAGCGTCTAGATGAGTTATGTCACCGAATCGGACATCCGTGTGAAAAGTTATGACCATTCGAATTTGTCGAGAGCTTCCGTTGTTCAATTTCGAGCGTCTATATGAGTTATGTCACCGAATCGGACATCCGTGTGAAAAGTTATGACCATTCGAATTTCTCGAGTGCTTCCGTTGTTCAATTTCGAGCGTCTCGATATATTATGTCCCCGAATCGGACATCCGAGTGAAATTTTATGACCATTCGAATTTCTCGACAGCTTCCGTTTTTCAATTTCGAGCGTCTAGATGAGTTATGTCTGCGAATCGGACATCCTGTGAAAAGTTATGACCATTCGAATTTGTCGAGAGTTTCCGTTGTTCAATTTCGAACATCTCGATATATTATGTCCCCGAATCGGTCATCTGTGTGAAAAGTTAGGACCATTCGAATTTCTGGACAGCTTCCGTTGTTCAATTTCGAGCATCTCGATATATTATGTCCCCGAATCGGACATCTGTGTGAAAAGTTATGACCATTCAAATTTCTCGAGAGCTTCCGTTGTTCAATTTCTAGCGTCTCGATATATTATGTCCCGAATCAGACATCGAGTGAAATGTTATGACCATTCGAATTTGCGAGAGCTTCCGTTGTTCAATTCGAGCGTCTCGATATATTATGTCCCGAATCGGACATCTGTGAAAAGTTATGACCATTCAAATTTCTCGAGAGCTTCCGTTGTTCAATTTCGAGCGTCTCGATATATTATGTCCCCGAATCAGACATCCGAGTGAAATGTTATGACCATTCGAATTTGTCGAGAGCTTCCGTTGTTCAATTTCGAGCGTCTAGATGAGTTATGTCACCGAATCGGACATCCGTGTGAAAAGTTATGACCATTCGAATTTGTCGAGAGCTTCCGTTGTTCAATTTCGAGCGTCTAGATGAGTTATGTCACCGAATCGGACATCCGTGTGAAAAGTTATGACCATTCGAATTTCTCGAGAGCTTCCGTTGTTCAATTTCGAGCGTCTCGATATATTATGTCCCCGAATCGGACATCCGAGTGAAATTTTATGACCATTCGAATTTCTCGAGAGCTTCCGTTGTTCAATTTCGAGCGTCTCGATATATTATGTCCGAATCGGACATCTGTGTGAAAAGTTATGACCATTCGAATTTCTGGAGAGCTTCGTTGTTCAATTTCGAGCGTCTCGATATATTATGTCCTCGAATCGGACATCTGGTGAAATGTTATGACCATTCGAATTTTCGAGAGCTTCCGTTGTTCAATTTCGAGCGTCTCGATATATTATGTCCCGAATCGACATCTGTGTGAAAGTTATGACCATTCGAATTTCTCGAGAGCTTCCGTTGTTCAATTTCGAGCGTCTCGATATTATGTCCCGAATCGGACATCTGTGAAAGTTATGACCATTCAATTTCTCGAGAGCTTCCGTTGTTCAATTTCAGCGTCTCGATATATTATGTCCCGAATCAGACATCTGAGTGAAATGTTATGACCATTCGAATTTGTCGAGAGCTTCCGTTGTTCAATTTCGAGCGTCTAGATGAGTTATGTCACCGAATCGGACATCCGGTGAAAAGTTATGACCATTCGAATTTGTCGAGAGCTTCCGTTGTTCAATTTCGAGCTCTCGATATATTATGTCCCGAATCGGACATCGGTGAAGTTATGACCATTCGAATTTCTCGAGAGCTTCCGTTGTTCAATTTCGAGCGTCTCGATATATTATTCCCGAATCGACTTCTGTGTGAAAAGTTATGACCATTCGAATTTCTGAGAGCTTCCGTTGTTCAATTTCTAGCGTCTCGATATATTATGTCCTCGAATCGGACATCGTGTGAAATGTTATGACCATTCGAATTTGTCGAGAGCTTCCGTTGTTCAATTTCGAGCGTCTCGATATATTATGTCCCCGAATCGGACATCTGTGTGAAAGTTATGACCATTCGAATTTCTCGAGAGCTTCCGTTGTTCAATTTCGAGCGTCTCGATATATTATGTCCCGAATCGGACATCTTGTGAAAAGTTATGACCATTCCAATTTCTCGAGAGCTTCCGTTGTTCAATTTCTAGCGTCTCGATATATTATGTCCCGAATCAGACATCCGAGTGAAATGTTATGACCATTCGAATTTGCGAGAGCTTCGTTGTTCAATTTCGAGCGTTTAGATGAGTTATGTCCCGAATCGGACATCCGGTGAAAAGTTATGACCATTCGAATTTGTCGAGAGCTTCCGTTGTTCAATTTCGAGCATCTCGATATATTATGTCCCCGAATCGGACATCCGAGTGAAATTTTATGACCATTCGAATTTCTCGAGAGCTTCCGTTGTTCAATTTCGAGCGTCTCGATATATTATATCCCCGAATCGGACATCTGTGTGAAAAGTTATGACCATTCGAATTTCTGAGACTTCCGTTGTTCAATTTCTAGCGTCTCGATATTTATGTCCTCGAATCAGACATCCGAGTGAAATGTTATGACCATTCGAATTTGTCGAGAGCTTCCGTTGTTCAACTTCGAACGTCTCGATATATTATGTCCCGAATCGGACATCTGTGTGAAGAGTTATGACCATTCGAATTTCTCGAGAGCTTCCGTTGTTCAATTTCGAGCGTCTGATATATTATGTCCCGAATCGGACATCTGTGAAAAGTTATGACCATTCAAATTTCTCGAGAGCTTCCGTTGTTCAATTTCGAGCGTCTCGATATATTATGTCCCCGAATCGAACATCCGAGTGAAATGTTATGACCATTCGAATTTCTCGAGAGCTTTCGTTGTTCAATTTCGAGCGTCTATAATTAAGTATTCCCGAATCGGACATCCGTGTGAAAAGTTATGACCATTCGAATTTGTCGAGAGCTTCCGTTGTTCAATTTGAGCGTCTAGATAGTTATGTCACCGAATCGGACATCCGTGTGAAAATGTTATGACCATTCGAATTTGCTCGAGATGCTTCCGGTTGTTTTCAATTTCGAGCGTTCCTCGATATATTATGTCCCGAATCGGAATCCGAGTGAAATTTTATGACCATTCGAATTTCTCGAGAGCTTCCATTGTTCAATTT